>NW_024070190.1:19870041-20027653 GCF_014754425.2 Oryx dammah | reverse complement strand
CACTTGGGTATATCTTTCCATTTCTCCCTTACCTTTCACTTCCTGTCCTTCCTCAGCTATTTCTGAAGCCCCCTCCAACACTCACTGTGCCTTCTTGCACTTCTTTTCCTTTGGGATGGTTTTGGTCACTGCCTTGTATACAGTGTTAGAAACCTCCCTTCATAGTTCTTCAGGCACATTGTCTGCCAGATCTAATCCCTTGAATCTATTCATCATCTCCACAATATAATCATAAGGAATTTGATTTAGGTGATATCTGAATGGGGTGTTGGTTTTCCCTACTTTAGTCAATTTAAGTCTGAATTTTGCAATAAGAAGCTCATAATATGAGCCACAGTCAGCTCCAGGTCCTACTTTTGCTTACTGTAACAGGGCTTCTCCACCTTTGGCTGCAAAGAACATCTGATTTCAGTATTGGCCGTCTGGTGATGTCCATGTGGAGAGCGTCTCCCAGGGTGTTAGAAAAGAGTGTTTGCTATGACCAGCATGTTACATTGTCAAAACTCTATTAGCCTTTGCCCTGCTTCACGTTGGGCTCCAAAACCTACTTTGCCTGTTATTCTGTGTATCCCTTGACTTCCTACTTTGGCAGTCTGATCCCCTATGATGAAAAGGACATCTTTTTTTTTTTTTTTGGTGTTAGTTCTAAAAGGCCTTGTGGGTCTTCATGCTGCTGCTGCTGCTGCTAATCATGGAACCAGTCGATTTCAGGTTGTTTGACATCAGTAGTTGGGACACAGGCTTACATTACTATGATGCTGAAAGGTTTGCCTTGGAAATGAACCAAGATCATTTTGTCATTTTTGAGGTTGCACCCAAGTACTGCATTTTGAACTTTTCTGTTGAATATGAGGGGTACTCCATTTCTTCTAAGGGATTCTTGCCCAAAGTAGTAGATATAATGGTCATCTGAAATAAATTCACCTATTCACATCCATCTTATTTCACTGATTTCTAATGCTGATGTTCACTCTTGCCCTCTCCCGCTTGACTTCTCCAATCTACCTTGATTCATGGACCTAATATTCCAGGTTCCTATGAAATTTTGTTCTTTACAGTATCGGATCTTACTTTTACCACCCAATGCATTCATAACTGAGCACTCTTTCCATTTTGGCCCAGCCACTTCATTCTTTCTGGAGCTATTAGTAATTGCCCCCCACTCTTCCCAGTAGCATATTGGACACCTTCCAACCTGAAGTGCTGGGGGCTCATCTTTTGGTGTCTTATCTTTTTGCCTTTTCATACAATTCATGGGGTTCTTGAAGCAAGAATCCTGGAGGGGATTGTCATTTCCTCCTCCAGTGGACCATGTTTTGTCAGAACTCTTCACTATGATTCACTCATTTTGGGTGGCCCTGCAAAGCATGGCTCATAGCTTCATTGATTTACCCAAGCCTCTTTGCCATGACAAGTCTGTGATCCATGAAGGGGGCATGTTTACGTATATTTATACATACATACATGTGTATGTGAATGGTTATAAAAGTTAATACTATCCACGGATCTGAATAAAATCACTGTGTATGCTGGTATTTATGGTGGTGGCTCAGATGGTAAATAACCTACCTTCAGTGCTTCAGTGCTTCATTGCAGGGGACTCGGGTTCAATCCCTGTTTTTGAAAGATCCCCGGAGAAGGAAATGGCAACCTACTCCAGCATTCTTGCCTGGGAAATCCCATAGACAGAGGAGCCTGGTGGGCTACAGTGCAAGGGGTCGCAAAGAGTCAGATACGACTAAGCCACTAACACTTTCACTTTTTCCATGAGCTCATATATATAAAAAATGTATGTGTACAGAAATACATGTATGCATGCATATGAATGGGCATATATGCATGTGAGTTTGGATACATATAGTTGAATGACAATTTATGTTTTGTTTAAATTTATACATGTCTAAATATGTAGGGGGTACTTAGTTTTTTATACACATTATTTTAGTTTATTTTCACATCACCACTGAAAGCCCATAATTATTTTCACTTTATTGATGCAGAAAATAAACATCAGGGAGAGAGACAGATTTGTTCAGGATCACAGAAATAGCAAGAGGTAAATTTGGGATTACAGCTTAAATCCCTGGTCTGATACACTATAGATTCAGTGTACCTGATGTTTGTGTGTGTCTGTGTGTGTGTATGTGATATAGTCTCCATGCATGGGGTGTGTGTGTGTGTGTGTGTGTGTGTGTGTGTGTGTGCACGTATGCATGTATGAAAGGAGTCCCCTGCAAAGGGGTCTCTGTACACAGAGAGCCTTTGACAGTTGCCTGCAGACAGGACCCCCACTACGGGTCCATGTAAACAAGACCACCCCTGCTGGTTGATCCATTTCTTTTTCTCAAAGCCCTTCCTTCACCAAGCAGTCTTCACAGGATGATTGTCCATCTGTGGCCCCTTAGCTCTTTTAAGTGCTGCTGCTGCAACAGCAAGAGCAGTAGCCAGATGCAGGATGAGCTACTTTGGCAAAGCCACCTAACTCCTCCAGCACATTTTAGAGATGTGAAGAGCCAGGGTCAGGAGGGCCTGGGGTGCCAAAGAATGAGCTTTGGAGGCAGAGTGGCCCAGTCAGCTTGCTCCTATTCATGAAGAAAGGGGTTAAAGTGAAAAAAATAAAGTGAAAGTGTAAGTTCCTCAGTTGTGCCCGACTCTGTGACTCCATGAACAGTCGCCCACCAGGCTCCTCTGTTCATGGAGTTCTCCAGCCAAGAATACTAGAGTAGGTAGCCATACTCTTCTCCAGGAGATCTTCCTGACCCAAGGATCGAACCTGGATACCCTAAACCTTCACGTGAAACTGTGATTCTCACCCTAAAGTGGGTATGAGGCTCTGGTTGAATCACTAATTATAAAATAGAGACCACGATATGTCCTACCCAAAGCGAATTTCTAAGAGAAATTGCCTTAGACTACAAGGAGATCAAACCAGTTAATCCTAAAGGAAATCAACCCTGAATATTCATGGAAGAACTGATGCTGAAGCTGAAGCTCCAACACTCTGGCCACCTGATGTGAAGAGCTGACTCATTGGAAAAAGACCCTGATGCTGGGAAAGATTGAAGGCAGAGGAGAAGGGGGTGACGGAGGATGAGATGGCTGGATGGCATCACCGACTCAATGAACAAGAGTTTGACCAAACTACAGGAGATAGTGATGGAGAGGAAAGCCTGGTGTGCAGCATGGGGTCACAAAGAGTCAGACCTGACTGAGCAGCAGAACAACAATAAAAGCAGAAAGTGAGATAAGAGAAGAGTCTGGCATGAGGCTGTGCAGATGCGAGGCTCTGAAAGCCAATGTCCTCTCCTTGTGGAGCAGATAGTCTAAACTGCAGTCATTCTGCCCAACAGGCAGAAGAGTATTTACTATTAATCTGACTTCAATGAGGCTAGTTCATTTCATATTTGAGAATCCACCTCCATGGTGGGGTACCTGCCTCCACTCCCACGTACAGATGAGTGGAGGGGAGCCCACCCAGCAGCTGATCCACAGGGACAAACTAGTGAGATGCAGGCTCCCAGGAATCTGGACTGAGTGGGGTGGTGCCAGTCTGTGGGGAACATTTGATTGAAGAGCCCATCCCAAGGTTATCTAGAGCAAGGCTGGGGATCCCACGCGTGCTGGGGTGGAGGAAAGAAAGACCAAATGCAGCTGGAAGAAACAGAATCAAGAGACCATATGGCCTCTTGAGAGCAGGCAGTGGCCTTGATTCTCAACTTCCTAGTTCTGTCTTCCCTCCCAGACCTGGCTCCATGCCTTGCCTTGGGTTCTTACAGTAACTGCAATTTCCTTCCAGAAGAGCCTCCCTTTTGTTCAGTGATGCCTGAATCAAAAAACACACAGTCATTTTTGAGCACTGAGTTTTAGAACATTCCTCGCATTCTCTTGTGGAGACGTCCAGTCTGGCAGTGTATGCTCTGGTACCATCTATTTCATGGGCTCAGGGAATAAGAGGCTGTAGATAAACTTGAAAGGTCAAGATGCCCTCATATCACTGAGCAAGAGAAATGGCTATGAAAATTTAATATACAGTTAAGGATCCTCAATTTAAAATAGTCTCAAAATCTATTCTCCTTATTTCTCCTGCTGCTGCTGCTGCTAGGTCGCTTCAGTCGTGTCCAACTCTGTGTGACCCCATAGATGGCAGCCCACCAGGCTCCTCTGTCCCTGGGATTCTCCAGGCAAGAATACTGGAGTGGGTTGCCATTTCCTTCTCCAATGCATGCATGCATGCTAAGTCGCTTCAGTCATGTCTGACTCTGTGCAACCCCATGTACAGCAGCCCACCAGGTTCCTCTGCCCACAGAATTCTCCAGGCAAGAATACTGGTGTGGGTTTCCATTTCCTTCTCCATATTTCTCCTGAAGATGCACTAACTTCATGCTGTGTTCAAAAAAGACGTCATGCCTGCCAAGATCATGGGTGACATATATGTGAAGGCCAGTGACAGCCAGTGTCTCTCTGTTAATATGTAAATAAAATTGGCTTAAAAGTTCTGCAGTTTAATACTCTCTCCACTCTTTTGTGACTTCTTGGAGCCTTTTGTGTTTATGTCACCCAATTTGTACTCTATTTTGATACCTTGTCTCTTATTTCTGCCTTGGGCTGACCTCAACTCGGAGCTCAGCCCCTGTCCCTTCATTTCTCACAGACACCATTTGTACAGGCGGCTTGGCTGTGCAACCACTTTTCCTGCAGAGGCGTGGCAGCATGGCACAGCTAACAGCCTAAACCCAAGTGACAGACAGCTCATCCTTCTGTCTTCTCAGCAGCCTTGAAGCCTCTGCCCCACCTACACTGTCTTCCTGACAGCCGCATCTGGTCAACACAGATCCCTGCTCCCTGCCCTCACCTTCTCTCCTGGTTCTGCCTTGCCCTGCCTCTCCCCTGCCTGGTTTACTGTTCATCTCTTCCACTTGCCCCTCCTGAAATCCCTCTATTCCTCAGTTCACTCTCCTTGTTGCACCCCAAACCCATTCCTACAATGCCCACAGGGCCTCCAAGCATATTCTAAGAGGCCCATTAAAGCTTGTTTTTAAATAAGCACAGTTCTCTCCCTGAGTGGAATCCTGCTCCCAACATCTCAAATAGCATTGTTTGCCTCACTCTTGCACAGGCCACTGAATGCCTTCACTGAAGAGTTCTGGGAGCTCCATCCCCTGGCACGTCCCCCCGGACAGCCTCCATGTGAACTTCTCCACGTTCTCCAGATCAAAACACAGGCCCTGCAGGCCCCTCTCCCTTTCCACAGGCCTTTCCCTCTGCCTGGAATAACTGACCTTTTCAGCTGTCAAATTCCCTCTCATCCTTCTGAACACAACTCAAATATCACCGTCTCTGTGACTTCTCTCCAGTTCTCTGGACCAAGAGGGAGTTAGACGCTTCTTCCCCTGAGTTCCCACAGACATACATTGCCATCTGCAGAGCACTACCTCCCTCCCCGCTGTGTATCACAGCGCCCTGTTTACCCCCATTTCCCCCTTACAAGTAGGAGAGCCTTTCACGGAGGAGCCAGGGCTCTCCCAGTCCTGTATCTCTGCATATTTTGCAGCTGGCAGATTATTGCCTCTCTGAAAGTATGATTTAAATGGAAGTATAAATGGTCAATAGGTGACATATATTTAGTGCTTACTCTCTGCCAGGCAGTGTTCTAAGCACCAAGCATGCACTATCTCATTTAACCACCTGTGTGTACTTCCTCACCAGGACGCTATAAATATTATGGAGTACTTTACTTACGTGTGAACATCCCGAGGCTCATCCATGTTAAAGGGCTTATGCAAGATCACTCAGGTAGAAAGTGCTGGAGCTGAAATCTGAAACCACCCATGGCTCTTAATAATTATGTTGGACTCAAACCTATGGCTTTTCCAGTAATAATATACAGATGTGAGATGTGGACCATAAAGAAGGCTGAATGTCAAAGAACTGATGTTTTCAAACCGTGGTGCTGGAGAAGATTCTTGAGAGTCCCTTGGACTGCAAGGAGATCAAACCAGTCAATCCTAAAGGAAATCAACTCTGAATATTCACTGGAAGGACTATTGCTGAAACTGAAGCTCCAATATTATGGCTACCTGATACAAAGAGCCAACTCAATGAAAACACCCTGATCCTGGGAAAGACTGAAGGCAAAAGGAGCTGCAGAGGATACGATGGTTACATAGCATCACTGACTCAGCGGACATGAACCTGAGCAAACTCCAGGAGATAGTGGAGGACAGAAGAGCCTGGCATGCTATAGTCCAAGAGGTCGCAAAGAGTTGGACACGACTTAGGGACTGAACAACAACTGAGGAAGTGGAAGGGAGGGTGATGAAGGCATCCTTTAGAGACCATAAATTCAGATTCGTGGGACTTCCCTGGTAGTCCAGTGGTTAAGAATCTGCCTTGCAATGCAGGGCACATGAGTTTGATTTCTTGTTGGGCAACTAAACCCACATGAAGCAGGGCAACTAAACCCACACGCCACAAGTAGGGAGATGCATGCTGCAACAATTGAGTCCTTGCCCTGCAACCAAGACCCAACACAGTCAAACAAATGTTTTTTAAAAAGATTCACTTAATCACTAGGGGCTGTGTTGACACTATCCTAGAACCAAAGTATACAAGGCAACTGTGCTTGCTGTGGTCGGGAGTGTTAAGCTCTCTGGGGTCAAACAGCTTTGGTGGGAATTCCTGATCCACTGACGGATCTTTCAGCTGGGGTTGGGATGACCTATTATAAATACTTAGGATTCCATAAAAGACAGCCATGTTCAATTTCACTGTTGTGTAATCCAGCGTGGGAGAAAGGCACACACATATGCATACGGATACACACATTCACATACACATAATAATTCCATTAGGCCGAGTACATGCTATAAACCCTGCAGGCTCCTGTGAGGCCACCAGCTGTTGCAGGAACCTGGCGTGTGCCTTGGCCACCCATGCAAGTTACCCTAGGGCTTTGGCTATAGCCAAGGAACAGAAGGTGCCGCAAGGACCCAGAACTATGACCGTGGCCTTTGGGTTCTGTTGGATTGGCCAGTTTGGGAGAAAGTGGACCCTTTCCCTAACACTTTAATGTCATCTGAATTGTAGTCTCATTGCCGAAAGAAGTGCCAGCCTCTTTGCGAAAATCAAACTCTAAAGGTCTCATAAAAAGATCCCAGTTCCATATGGCAGTATTGACACAAAGACAATGGGAAGCACATGCAAATACAGCTAATTGGAGCCCCTGGAGACACACGTTCACTGCTCTCGTTTGCTGTTAGAATCATCATCCCGTAGCCTGTGAGACCTATGAACACGTGGGGAGAATATAAGTGTATACCTGCAAATACACACAGGAGGGGGATGCTTCTCTGGGTAAATCTGAGCATGTTTTTGAGCTTTCTCTAGAAAGCACTGATACTATGAATATCTGGCTGTATTAGCTAGCAATTGCTGCATAACAAACCACACCCACATTGATGACTTAAATGACAACTGTGTCTTATTTCTCAGGGGTCGACAGGATGGCTGTGTGGCTAGCTGATCTCAGCGGGGCTTGTTTGTGCCCCTGCAGTCACCTAGTCAGCTGGCTGAAGCTTGCCAGTACAGAGCAGCCTCGTCTGCAACGACTCTGTTTGGCACCTTGCGGTTTTTCATCTTCCTGCAGGTTAGTCCAGGCTTGTTCTCATGGTGGCACTAAGAGTCCACAAGACAAAATAGAAGCAGGCAAGGCCTCCTGAGACCTGCAGCTAATATACCATCACTCTGCCACTTTCTTTTGGCCGAAACAAGCCCCAAGGCCAGCTCAGACTCAAGTGAGTCATGGGGAATAGTCTCTGATGACGAGAACTACAGACATGTTGCAGTCAACCTATGCCACTGCACGATGGGAACAGGGTGAGTGGGCTAACTATCATTTGCTGAGCATTTAAGATGCACTATTTGTTGTTGTTAAGCTGCTAAGTCATGCCCGACTCCTTTGCGACCCCACAGACTGTAGCCCACCAGGCTCCTCTGTCCATGGGATTTCTCAGGCAAGAATACTGGAGTGGGTTGCCATTTCCTTCTGTAGGATATCTTCCTGACCCAGGGATCAAGTCTCCTGTACTGGCAGGTGAATTCTTTACTGTTGAGTCACCAGGGAAGCCCAAGATGCACTATTACCCACTTATTATTCCCCCTTTTATGAGACTCAGAGAAGTTAAGTAACTTGGTCATGACCACAGAATTGAAAATTAGAAGCGGTGAGTTTTGAAGCAAAATTTACTTGACTCTAAAGCCTGTGCTTTTTCCGTTTCTCCAAATGGCACTCTACACTCAACAATGTCAATATGAAGAAGTGACTGTGCTTGGCTCTGAGTGTTCCTGAGGGATGTGTGACAGGAGGGAGGATCAGCCTAGGCTCTGGGGGACAGGGGGTGTTCAGGCAAACAGGCTGGCACAAAGGAAAGAAAAATGGTTTTAGAATTAGACACCCCTGGCTCTAAATAGCTATAAATCTCTTTCCTCGTTTGCAAGAAGCTGACAGCAAATACTCCCTCACAAGGCTGTGTGAAAAATAGATACGCTCTGGACAGTGGTTTCGGGTGCAAGCTCCACCGCTGGCTGGGTGTTTGACCTCAGAGTTGCTCTGCTTCCTAGAGCCTCAGTTCCTTCAACTATAGAAATGCACATAACAAAGATCCTTGTTTCCTAGGGTTGTTGTGAAGATTAAATGAATTCACCTCTGCAAAACACTTAGAATACCTGGTACCAGGTAGTGTTAATCACTCAAGTCTAGTCTTTGCAACCCCATGGACTGTAGCCCACCAGGCTCCTTTGTCCATGGACTTCTCCAGCCAGAATACTGGAATGGGCTGCCTGACCCAGGGATCTTCCTGACCCAGGGATTGAACCTAGGTCTCCAGCATTGCAGACGAATTCTTTATCTGAGCCACCAGGCAAGTACCAGGTAAGTGCTATGTAATAATCAACATGCAGATATGCACCTATATAGATGGTGCTGGAAAGTCAGAAGGGATCAGACAATGCCACTGGCTAAGCCCAGTAAAGGGTCTGGGGAAGCACCGGACTTAGAGTATCTCAAAAATTATGTGGGCATCTTCAGGGTCTGACCAGACTGAAAGGGCTGATGATTAAAGTCAATCTCGAGACAGAGCTGGATCTCAGACCCTCCCTAAAAAGGAATTGCATCTGCCCAGCTCAGGGAACAGTGATGGGAGTGGGCTTCCAAGCTGTATTATGTGGACAGGCTTGGAGATGCCTTATCCCTCCGAGGGACAGAATTGCCATGCTCCTTGAAGGTACTAGCTCAGGGAGCTGACATGCATGGTTACTGAAAACCAGAAGAAATAAAGCATTGTTAGAGAAGAAAACAATCATTTCATATTCCTACTTACACACATACACATTTATAATTGAGCACTTGGCTTTATTTGAGAGGAAAAATGGGGAAAGACAATGTTACGTGCTGATCTGTGCACAGTGCACCAAAGTCAGATGTTGTGGTCCTAAACCCTAGCCTGTCAGAATGTGGCTATATTCGGAGACAGAGCTTTTAAAGAGGTAATTCAGCTAAAATGAAGTCATACGGGTAAGTGCTGTTCCAATATGAACAATGTCCTTAGATGGAGAGGATATTAGGGCACAGACACTGGAAGGCTACATGAGGACATGGAGAGAATATAGCCATCCACATACCAAGGAGCGCGGCCTCGGAAGACAGCAGCCCTGCTGACACCTCGATCTCATTCCTAGCCTCCAGAGCCATGAAAAACTTAACTTCTGGTTTTTAAGTCATTCAGTCTGTGGTACTTTGTTATGACTGCCCTAGCAAATTCATTCCCTGGTAGCTCAGTTGGTAAAGAATCTGCCTGCAATGCAGGAGACTCTGGTTCAATTCCTGGGTCGGTAAGATCCGCTGGAGAAGGGATAGGCTACCCATTCCAATATTCTTGGGCTTCCCTTGTGGCTCAGCTGGTAAAGAATCCCCCTGCAATGAGGGAGATCCGGGTTCCATCCCGGGGATGGGAAGATCCCCTGGAGAAAGGAATGGCTACGCACTCCAGTACTCTGGCATTTGGCCAATTACTGGCCATGAACTCTATAGAAATTTCAGTAAAAAAAAAAATCTGGGACTCCTAGGTATAGTCTGCTTTTCACAGGTCAGGAGAGCGGTGGGTCCTTGATGAAAGGGGCAGAGGGCCTGGCCCACAGAACTGTGGGGGAAAGGCTAGCCACAGACATATTTCCATCTGCCTCACCCTGTACAGTCCTGAAGCAACAACTCTGTTCCTGCCAGTAGAATCATGTTTCTGGACCCCTCCCTCATCTGTGCTTGTGGTCAGCCTTTGGCTCCCATGGATTTTTCACTCTGATGTCAGCCTTGCCCCTCCTAACCCTGCCTGCCTGCTCTCCTCCCACTGGACACACAGATCTGACAGGGATAGACTCCGGCAGGTGGGTTCCTCTCTGTTCCGCCCCTCTCTGCTTCTGGCCTGAAGAAGCGTGAAGATGGAACATTACAAGTGTGTCCATAATACCTGCTGTTTCTGCAGGCTCCCTTGGCTTATAACTCACTTCACATTAACATGAACAAGTTGACATTTTTAAGGTTAATGATCCAGTTGCTTATAAGACAGGCGGGGTTTGAAATCAAACAGCGCCTATGAACTGGTAGTCTGTGAAACAGCTTTTATTATGCTTCTCAGGAGGCTCCGAGAAAACTAACTTGTCTTTTGGCACCAATACAACCATCTAGGACCCATGTCCTCCATCTAATTTGCACTTTGAAGAATTTTCCCCAAGTCTTCTCACTTCAGCAAGTGTCTCATGGTTTTTTAAAACAATGTGCGTCATGACCCAACTTGTTGAAGCTGCTGAAGATGGGCCAGGGACTTTGCTAAAACTGAAGAACATACATACACTGCTCTACAAGGAGGGATGGTCTGCAATAAACAACAAAAAGCAGTCATACTGAATTATGACAAAAGATTTAAAACTGCATGTATTTTTGACCAATTACAATTAAAGTTGGAATCCTTTCAATTGCATGACAAGCTGCAAATCATCAGTTTTCCCCTTAACATTAAGAGGTTGTGAAATATGAGGCTTTCTTACATGTCCCTGCACCCCTGCCATCTATGGAGAGCCAGTTGCTCCTCCTATCTCTGAGATGGATCCTGAGTCAAAGCAGGATCCTGATAATGAAATCACCATGTCACACTGAGTTCTGTAAAAGGCCAGCTCTTCTTAGGCTTGGCCTCAGCTCTTTAATGCAGAGGAACAGTGGAATTTTACCTCCCTACTTGATTTTCTGTTTCCTTTTTAAAATTGCTTTTCATAAAAAAAAAAATGCACAGTAGTTTCATGCATTTAAAAATGCAGAGTTAGGGACTTCCCTGGTGGTCCAGGGGCCAAAATTCTGTGCTCCCAGTGCAGGGGGCCCATATCTGACCCTTGATTGGAGAGCTAGATGCCACATGCCACAACTAAGACCCAGTGTAGCTAAGTAAACAAATAAATATGTAAAAATAGATAAAAATGCAGAGTTATAAAAATTAAAATAGTGGGGACTTCCTTGGTGGTTCAGTGGTCAAGACCGTACTTCTACTGCAGGGCTTGGATTCAATTCCTGGTTGGGAAAGTTCCACATGTCAGATGGGGCAGGCCAAAAGATAAATAAAATGAAATAATTGTTTAAAAATTAAAATACTGGTATTGCTGGTTCTCCCCTCCTCTTGATCCCACTAAATTGAATTAGTCAGCATGAATAGTTGGCTCTGTGTGTATTCTTTCTCACCTTTCTCTCTGACATTATGAATATAAAGATATATTTATGTATGCACAAGTGCTATTTTCCATCCACACCGTTTTACAGAAGTGTAAGGATACTACACACAGTTGTCTGCCCCTTGACTTTTGTTCACACAGTAACCCATCATAGCCATTGCTCTGACCCACATACATGTGCTACATTCTTCTTTTTTAACAGCAGCATGAAATTTCATAGTAAGAATGCTCTGTGGCTTATTCAACCACCTCCCCTTCTGATGGATATTTAGATTGGGGTATCTTCAAGCTTTTTTTTTTGTTGGATACTTCAAACATTGCTGTGACAAATATCCTTTTATATATATTAATATGTTTATACTACCAACTTCCAGAAGGGCAAAATATATAGTTATTTTCAATTGCATTTAATACCCTGTTACTTTCCTAGAAAGTTATAGCAATTTACACTTCTATCAGCAACTGTGTGTTTCCCCATACCTTAACTCATGAGCAGTATAAATCAAGATGTGGGAACTTCTAATATATTCAGGAAATTAATTATTAATGCTATGTGCAATTTGGACGTCCATCTGTAAATGCTTCTACATTTTCTTTTAGCTTAAAAGAATAGTGACGGTCTCCGAGACAATCACAGCTTTGGTATTTGTTAAGTTCATTTTAACTTAATCTACTTTTACTTGAATTCTTTCAGTTGCAATTGAAAGAGACTTAGCTAACGAATTATGTATTTTGCTATGTATATAGTCTATATATATTTAATATATAACTTGTGTTTTCTTCTCTAAAATGTGCCTCCATCCAACAGTTCTACAATTGTTCTCCTAACTTTTCACTTAGAATTTTTGTTTCCTAGGTAGGTTTTTTTTGGCATGTTGGGTAAGATATGAGTGTCTAGGAGTTTAAGATTTTCTTGAGAGCAAGGAGGCAATGGGCATGTTTTCGGGTCTGTATGACCCTTGGTGCCTATATTTCACATAAAAAGACTCAGGAAACATTAATGGGGGGAAAAAGAAAAGAAGAAAAGAGGAAATAATAAAGAAAAGAAAGACAAAATGAAAGAAGAAAAGGGGGGCAAAGGGATGGAGGTGGGAGGAAGAGAGGGAAAGAAGGAGAAAAATGTTCGAAAATAAGTCAAGTTGAAAAGAAGGAAAGAAAGATTGAAATGTGCCTCTAATCTTTTAGGAAAAAACAAAAACACCGATTTTGTTCTATATTTACCAAGATGGTGATGTTAGTCCCTGAGTCTATCATAGCTTTCAGATCTTTTAAGATTTGGGGGCAAGGGTGGCACTGCTCCTACTGATGATGACTATTCTATATTTTCACTTCTCTTTTCAAAATTTCCCATTGTAGCAGTCAGGCACATTTGAGTTTAAAATGCTAATTGTACTCTTATTAGCTGGTTTGCCCTGGAAGAGTCACCTTGTATCTCTGGGCTTATTCCTCCCAATGTAACATGCAGCTGGCAGCATCCCCCTGAGAGGTTATCCATGAACCTCCAGTGGAATTATGGAGGCAAAGGGTTGACTCAAAAGATGCAGCAAAGACAAACCCACCATGCCAACTTCATTCCTTCTTTGAGCTATCCCCTGCCCCCAATTTCTTTTGATAACTATTTCAGCATAGACATTTCCAAAAAGAGAAAATATCAGAGCCTGAGGAGGTTTCCACACATCTCCCTGCCCTCTCTCCTCTCAGGAGGTGTTTTCTAGGGCCTGTGATGTGGCCAGGTACCAAGCTGCTCCCTCCATGTTGGGGACTGTCATCTAAGATTTACATGCCTTTCACTTTCTGGTCACAGAGCTCCTTGGGGAACTGGTGAATGCTTTGGATTTTTCCCACGGTGGGAGGGGGGAAAACAGATATAAATCTTCTCACAACCGTGTGCATGCAATTTGGGTGTCAGAGATGCCCCATATGAACTCATCTTTAGACCCTCAGTTAAGGAAAGTGGTGGACAGCAAGCAAATCAAGTCCTTCCATCTTCCATGTTTACATCGAAACCCAAGCTTATATGGCAGCGGTGTGTTCATCAGCCAGTGTTGACCCCATCGGCATGCCTACACCTGAACTATAGGGCCTCACCCCACAGCAGGAGTGCTGATGGTGCGCTGGGCCAGGCAGAGATGACTGCCTGTTCTCCACCAGCCAGGAGAGGATGGAGGACTCTATCTTCCATCCAGGCCTGGGGAGTGGGGGAAGGTAGGTGCCCATGCAGTTTCACACGCTATCTTTTTTTGCTCACTCAAAACCTTCTCAGTTAGAGAAAATGCCGAGTGACTATCTCTCTTAAGAGATTATCATATGTAAACCCCACAACAATCTTGAGGAGCAGGCTGTTGTCTGTATTCCAGATTATGGATGTGGGAGGCTAAGAGAGAATGTGACTTGGCCAAGGTGACATCAACAGGAGGATGGATCAGGAAGCAAAGCCAGAGCCAAATCCAGTGTAATTTAACCAAAACCAGACTGTGATGCATGTCCTAAGACTTCATTGCTGGGGGACCACCCAGCTAGCCTCTCCACACTCAGGCATGCACCCTGTGGTTTTTCCTCTCAACCTCAACAGAACAGAAGTCACAGAACATGGTGGCTAAAGGTTTGGGCTTCACACTCATGTCCTACTTATCTAACATCTTTGGGCCTCAGTTTGCTCATCTGAAGAGTAGGGATAATAACAAGGCCTAGTGTTAAGCTGCTGTTAAATGCAGTGATGTACGGATCACTTAGCAGACTTCTCATAAAAGTAGGTGTTTAGCGTAGTTTAACCATTATCATCATCATGATCACCACTGCAGACCCCCACGCTCAGAAAACTAATCAGCCCAGCTTTTCCTGGTAAGTGGCTGCAAAGTATTGTGAACCTGCACGGTGTCATGCGCCACAAATTTAGGAAGGAGACGATCTCGCTCCATCTCCTGTCCATGGCCCCACAATGGTGTGCCAGCCCCTGAGACTGACCATCACGCTTAATTAGCATCTGCACAGATGGTTGGAAATCAGATTTCACAATAGAACAGAGAAGGTCATTCCTGGGGAATCCGATATAGCGTGGACATGAATGAAGCTGAGTTAGAAAAGCAGGAGGGCCGAAGAGGCATCCGAGACAAGATCCAGATGCTTGTGTGTGTCTCTTTTGGACACACAGTAGCCAAAACAACAGCCCAAACCTCCACAGCAATTGCAATGTGCAGTCCACTCTCGTGGCACCACGGGCTCTCTTAGAGATACAGCTAACCTCAGCCCCTCAGTCTGCAAAGCTCCCGGAATCTTTCTTTTTTCAGATGGATAAAATTGTGGGCAAAACAAGACCCTGGGGAAAGTCTTGAATTCCTATAATATATCGCTGCCTGCGCTACAAATGCCTGATTCAACAGAACTGGTTTTGTGTGCTTACTCCTTGCCCTGGGGAGAGAATACGAGCAAAGGATAAGGGCACTGCTCTCAGGGACATGCCTGTTAGCAAGAGAGACAGATCATCAACAAGTAAAACCATAAATAAGTAATAGGATTCAACAAATGAGAAGCTCTACAGATAAAACATACGGTAACAGGGAAATGAGGTGGAGAAGGCTAGAAGAATAGGAGGTTGTTCAGAATGTGGAGCGGGCAGTGTGTGGCCACTGGGAAGATGAAAACAACTGTTATCCAGATCTTGTGTGCAAGGGATAAAACACACAAAAACAGGGCAGTGTGTGTGTGTGTGCCTGTGTGTGGGAGTTCTAGCAGGAGTTCTATAATTCGTTGGTCAGAATCTATTAGTGTCATCAAGAGTGGCTCAGGAACAGAGCTTCTGACTGAGGATGGGGGAAGAGCCAGATGATAATGCCAAATTGCAGGCCCCACCCGCTCAAGGAAGGGTACTGTGAGCAAGCTTGTGGAGACCATCCTCTGTATTCAAAAACGCTGCTGCTGCCACTGCCTCCACAGCTGCCTGACTGCCCGGTGTCACGTGTGTGGGGCGGGCTGGGAACCAAGGGGCCCTTTTCACATTAAAGCACAGCAGTCTATTCTGTTCTCCTGTTGGGTTGTAAATAAAAGGGCATTTATCTCAGAAGATGGGCATCCCTGGCTTTGGTGTGAGCAAAGTGCCTGAGGACAGATGATTGTAAGTGCACTGGGTAACTGAGAAGAGAGGAGGATGGCCACCTCAATAGGCCAGGGAGTGTTCTGCAGAGGAGCAGCTGGCAGCCTTCACCATGCTCCAGGAAGCTTCATGAAAACAGCCTGGCCGGAACATCTGGTGAGGTCAGCGCTCAGTCCAGGTGCCTCAGAGCCTTTGTTCTTCCTCACTAATTATGCTCCTGCTGGTGTCACAGATCAGAGAGGAGGTGCCAGGACCAAGGGCTCAGGAAGCACAGGTTAACAAGTGCACACTTCCATGCAACCACAAGAAAAGCGATTTAGGGAAGGCCAGTGGACAACCCCGGAGAAGGCAATGGCACCCCACTCCAGTGCTCTTGCCTGGAAAATCCATGGACGGAGGAGCCTGGTGGGCTGCAGTCCATGGGGTCGCGAAGAGTTGGACACAACTGAGCATCTTCACTTTCACGTTTCACTTTCATGCATTGGAGAAGGCAATGGCAACCCACTCCCCTGTTCTTGCCTGGAGAATCCCAGCGACGGGAGAGCCTGGTGGGCTGCCGTCTATGGGGTCGCACAGAGTCGGACCCGACTGAAGCGACTGCGCAGCAGCAGCAGTGGACAGCCCACCTGGCCTTCCACCTCCTCCTTCAGTGCCTTCCTGTTCCCTATGAACTGAAGCACTAGCAGCTCCATGGATTCTGAGAGCTGTGACTGAAGACACATGGACTCTTCCAAATCCAAATCCCTCCCTTCTGTGAGGGCAAGGATGCCACCTGGAGAGCATGGCTGAGATGCCAGGGAGGAGATTCCTAGAAGTGTGAGCTGGAATTTATGGCTCAATGTGATTCCTTTCTAGGAAAAAAGTTCACAAATTTCCTGGTATCTCAAAAGGGTCTCTGACCCTAAATATCTTAAAGAGGCACAACCCTTAAAGATTCACTGGGCCGCATGATAGATCTAGAACCTGTAATTATCTCTCAGAGGAGGGATCTTTCTATTGAAAGCACGTGAAGTGAAGAAGGGCAAAGGATACCAGGATTGGGCCAGCCGCTGCCCAGCTGCCTCACACCCAAGATTTACTCAACTTCCCCATCCACTGGAAGGTGCTGTTACTGTCCTCAGTTTACAGAGGAGGGAACTTAGGCTTCAAGCAGTTGATCAGAATGGACACACTCTATGACAGGATTTGGACCCAGGGTTTTATGACTCCAAACTTTGTTTTGCCCACCTCATCACAGTGATAGTTTCACATAACTGGTGCAAAGGAATGGGACCTCAAGAGTACGACCAGATCCATTCAGGCCATCCCCAACCAGTTCACATGAATGCCTACCTTCTCCTTAAAGGCAACTTCCAGCCCTGAGGTGGTAGCATAAGATCCTGACTCACTGTGGGTTCTTTCAGAACTGGCAAGCACGTGGATGGATCAGTGAGTAAGAATCTTGCTATTAATAGCATAAGATTTTAGCACAGGAAACCCAACAAGCAGAGCTTTCATCTGATCCAAATCCCCATTTCACAGATGAGTGGATGGGGGCAGAACTTGCAAATAAGCTATTAAAGTCACACCCGTTTTTGGTGCCTACACTTGGCCAGACTGGAAAGGAGATCCACTTGACCATGGTGATAAAGACTACTTCCTTTTTTATATAGTTTCCCTTCTCACACCACCCCTTGGCTCTGGGACAATTTTAGAGGGTCTTGGCTCACTGTTCAGATAGTTCTGGTATTGTCCTGACCCCCTTAACAAGGTCCTGTGGACAGAACACGGCTCTGAAGTCAAGACAATCTGGCTAAGTTATGTGACCTTGGGCAAAGGCTGTGACTTCTCTGAGACGTTCGGTCTCTTCTTATAGAAAATGGGAGTAAATATCCATCTTACACTGCAGTCGTGCAGTACAGCATCCAGAGCACCCAGCAGGCACTCAATACATGATAAAGATCTCTTCTTGTACTCCTGCATTACTTGCCGCTGCAGCTGAGCCAACAGGGCTGACTGGACTCATAGAGACTGCACTGCTAGCCCCAGCTGGAATCCCTTGCCCTTGGGCTGGTCACATGCTCTTCTCTTGCCAGTTGTTCTTTAAGAGGAACCAATTTCACACTTCCAGAGAGATCCACACTCCAAATTGTGTTTGTTTTAAAATAATGAATAGTGGCATTATTATCCCCACCGCTCTCCAGGGCGCTCTGGGCTGAATGTACTCCGTCTGCATTCGTAGAGCTTCACTGCGGCAGATAAACGGGCCAGTGCCTGAGCTGAATGCACCGAAGAAAGGCGAGCCCACCCCGCCCATCGCCCATCTCCCATCTCTCTCTCACTGAGACCTTTCCAGGAGGCTGCCAGCAAGGCTTCTGCTGCTTGGGGAAGCAGTCAAATGTTTCAGAAGGCGCCAAGAGCCCCCGGCAGGTGTAAAAGGAGGGGACAGCCAGGTCTCTGTCTTCCCCAGCTTCTCCCTGACTCCCAGGTGACAGCCCACAGTGGGTGGAAGTGTTTAGGAAGCCCTAGAGGAATTGAAGCAAGGGTAAAATAGTATCCTCCATAAAACACACAAACAAAAAGGCTGCCTGTGCATTGAACACCAGAGAAACTCAAACTGCTCAAATGCATGGCAGCGACAGGTGTGGCCAGCTCCAGAGAAGCCAGGGATGGAATCCCTGCTCAGAGAGACCCAAGGCCAGAGGAGCCCTGATTCAGCCCTGCTACTTCTGAGAGCAAGGGAAGATGCGCTGATGATCCCCACAGGGCTTCCGCTGCTCTTAGGAGCAGATGCTGAGGATTCCTTTCCTTCTCTTTGTTCCTCCCTCTTCCTTGCGGGGTTGGGGTGTAAGATCACACGTGATCCTCCCATTGGACAGGCCTTGCTGACAGATGGCATCTAGAGCTGAGTTTAGGGTTGCAAATGTATAGATATGGTATTGGGCTTCCCTGGTGGCTCCGCTGATAAAGAATCTGCCTGCAACATGGGAGACCTGGGTTTAATCTCTGGGTCAGGAAGATCCCCTGGAGGAGAGCATAGCAATCCACTCCAGTATTCTTACCTGGAGAATCCCCATGGACAGAGGAGCCTGGCAGGCTACAGTCCACGGGGTAAGAGTTGGACACGACTGAGTGACTAAGCACAGCACAGCACAGATATGGGATCAGGTTGGGATGCTGCCACGGGTCAAACTGAGTCCCTCTAAAATTCAGTCCCCATCTCCAGTACCTCAGAACATGCCTGTGTACAGAGATAGAGTCTTTAAAGAGCCATTTAAGCTACAATAAAGTCATAAGCATGGGCTCTAATCCAGTATCATTGGTCTCCTTTTAATGAGAGGAAATCTGGATAAAACCACACACACAGAGCAAGCCCTGTGAGAACACAGAGAAGACAAACATCCCCAAGCCAAGGGGAGAGTCCTCAGAAGAAATCAATCCTGCCAATGCCTTGATCTTGGACTCCTGGCCTCCAATACTGTGAGAAGCTAAATTTCCATTGTTTAAGTCACCCAGTGTGTAGTACTTTGCTATGTCAGCCCAACCAAACTAAGACAAATGTCATCTTCTCTGATATATTGCAGTAGGAAGCAAAGTTAGGATGGCTCTGAACCCTTCATGAAGCTGGTGATACAGGAAGACCATTTAGTTAATATCTCAAAGGATACAGGGGCTTCAAATGATACAGGGGTTTCATATCATATTCAAATACCATTACACTGGCAGTTGCAGAGCTAACTTGCTTGACTGAAGGAAGGTGACACCATTCTACAATGATAAACGTGTGCTCTTTACTGGACTGCCAGCTGTGAGGTCCTCCATATGCATGTGGTATTTAAAATTCTGGAATCATGTTGTGCAATTTTAACTTTATTTCTGTGAAAACATTAATTTGTTTAAAAGAAACATTTTTTTATTAACCTCTTTTTAATTTTTTCATGTTCTTAATAGAGCAGGAAACTCAAATATAGAAGTATCTGGGACCTTTATCAACTTCTCCATGGCCCTGAGGGAGTTTGCACCTCTTCTTTTCTCACAACTGCCTTCCCTGGCGTTTGTCCCCTGGGACAATGCTTCCCACTTCTGGCATTCTTCTCTGCTTCTGCCTGCATGCTTGACCTTTCCAGGACTGTGGAGTGAAGCTCTGAGATACATTTAGGTTTTCAGGTCAAAACTTTGGAGGAGGTCAAAGCAGAGGACATACCCAAGGTCAAGAATTTTCCTCAAGTGCAGACGAGCATTCTGCACTTACTCACAGTGACTAGGGCCGCACTGTGTTCAGAATAAATCACTGCTTTTCCTAGCTTTATTCTGTGCACACATTTCCCATGAGGCCCTTACAGGGAGAGGTGATTTGTCAATGGCATCTATGGTTGATTTGATTGTTCCTGGACCCTCTTCCCAAATATCACAAAAACATCATTTGAGGATTTTCAGATAGCCCTGACGTCCAGCATAGCAATAGCTATAACATGATTCATATTTGGCATCTGTTTAAAATCTTCAGTTAAGGGACTGCTGACCAAGCTGGGGCATTCTGAGAATGCAAAGCTGAGCTGTTACTGGTCTGTGCATGGAATGTCATCTGTCCCATGCCATGCATCAGCCAACTGAAACAGAACTGATCATCTCTTGAGAACCGCAAGCTAGAAGCACTTAGCTGATGTGAGGTCCCTGGGGCTCTGGCCTTCAGTCCCTCTCACCTGCTTCCAGCCTCTGGGCTGTGAGTGTGCCTTCCTGATACCAATGCCTCAATCTACACATGGAAACATCTCTGCCTGAGCATCTCCCTTGGTTCATTTTGTTTGTTTGCTTGGTTAGCAATTTCTGGAGACCAAAATTGTACCAACTCCAAGCAATTCTTTGGTCACAGAAATGTGGCATGACCTAGAGTCCTTCCTGCAACCCTGAGCAAGGGGCTGACAGAACACTGGGGGTCAAGCTTATGTAGAAATTGAGTTCGTGTAGGATCATTATCTACCCATCCATCCTTGCTAAGGAATCCCTTGCTATCAGCCATCCTGGGCTATATAACGAAAAGTACTTGGATGAAATTCATGGCAAGAAGACTAAACTTTAAACAGTACCTTCTTACTCTCCACACCAAACCTCTCAGCCTGTTTGTGTTGCACTCTTGACTGTGGTGCCAGTTTCCTGAAAAAGAAGTTAAGAAGGTACGGTGATAGATCCTGAGTAGCAGTAGGCACTATAAAGAGAGATTCTTCAGTTGTTGTTTCACTTTAGCAAACCTCAGAGTCACTGGAGGGCTTGTTAAAACACACTGTTGGGGCCCTCCCTCAGGACTTCTGGTTCCACAGATCTGGGGTGCATGCATTCTCAGATGTTTCTGACACTTTGCTATTGCATGGACTAGTCCAGGCTCTTCTGTCCATGAGATTTTCCAGGCAAGAATACTGGAGTGGGTTGTTTTTTCCTATTCCAGAGGATCTTCCTGATGCAAGGATTGAACCCACTTTTCCTGCTTCTCCTGCACTGCAATGGGTTCTTTAAAGCTGGGCTATTTAGTTCTTTGGCCCATTTTTTGATCAGGTCATTTATTTTTCTGGAATTGAGCTGCATAAGTTGCTTGTATATTTTTGAGATTAGTTGTTTGTCAGTTGCTTCATTTGGTATTATTTTCTCCCATTCAGAAGGCTGTCTTTTCACCTTGCTTATATTTTCCTTTGTTGTGCAGAAGCTTTTAATTTTAATTAGATCCCATTTGTTTATTTTTGCTTTTATTTCCAGAATTCTGGGAGGTGGATCATAGAGGATCCTGCTGTAATTTATGTCGGAGTGTTTTGCTTATGTTCTCCTCTAGGAGTTTTATAGTTTCTGGTCTTACGTTTAGATCTTTAATCCATTTTGAGTTTATTCTTGTGTGTGGTGTTAGAAAGTGATCTAGTTTCATTCTTTTACAAGTGGTTGACCAGTTTTCCCAGCACCACTTGTTAAAGAGATTGTCTTTACTCCATTGTATATTCTTGCCTCCTTTGTCAAAGATAAGGTGTCCATATGTGTGTGGATTTATCTCTGGGCTTTCTATTTTGTTCCATTGATTTGTATTTCTGTCTTTGTGCCAGTACCATACTGTCGATGACTGTGGCTTTGTAGTAGAGCCTGAAGTCAGGCAAGTTGATTCCTCCAGTTCCGTTCTTCTTTCTCAAGATTGCTTTGGCTATTTGTGGTTTTTTGTATTTCCATACAAATCTTGAAATTATTTGTTCTAGTTCTGTGAAAAATACCGCTGGTAGCTTAATAGGGATTGCATTGAATCTGTAGATTGCTTTGGGTAGTATACTCATTTTCACTATATTGATACTCCCAATCCATGAACATGGTATATTTCTCCATCTATTAGTGTTCTCTTTGATTTCTTTCATCAGTGTTTTATAGTTTTCTATATATAGGTCTTTAGTTTCTTTAGGTAGATATATTCCTAAGTATTTTATTCTTTTCGTTGCAATGGTGAATGGAATTGTTTCCTTAATTTCTTTTTCTACTTTCTCATTATTAGTGTATAGGAATGCAAGGGATTTCTGTGTGTTGATTTTATATCCTGCAACTTTACTATATTCATTGATTAGCTCTAGCAATTTTCTGGTGGAGTCTTTAGGGTTTTCTATGTAGAGGATCATGTCATCTGCAAACAGTGAGAGTTTTACTTCTTCTTTTCCAATTTGGATTCCTTTTATTTCTTTTTCTGCTCTGATTGCTGTGGCCAAAACTTCCAGAACTGGCTAACAAACACATGAAAAGATGTTCAAAATCACTCATTATTAGAGAAATGAAAATCAAGACCACAATGAGGTACCACTTCACACCAATCAGAATGGCTGCAATCCAAAAGTCTGCAAGCAATAAATGGTGGAGAGGGTGTGGAGAAAAGGGAACCCTCCTACACTGTTGGCAGGAATGCAAACTAGTACAGCCACTATGGAGAACAGTGTGGAGATTCCTTAAAAAATTGCAAATAGAACTGCCTTATGACCCAGCAACCCTACTGCTGGGCATACACACTGAGGAAACCAGAATAGAAAGAGACACATGTACCCCAATGTTCATCGCAGCACTGTTTATAATAGCCAGGACATGGAAACAACCTAGATATCCATCAGCAGATGAATGGATAAGAAAGCTGTGGTACATATACACAATGGAGTATTACTCAGCCATTAAAAAGAATACATTTGAATCAGTTCTAATGAGATGGATGAAACTGGAGCCTATTATACAGAGTGAAGTAAGCCAGAAAGAAAAACACCAATACAGTATACTAACACATATATATGGAATTTAGAAAGATGGTAATGATGACCCTGTATGCGAGACAGCAAAAGAGACACAGATGTATAGAGTGGACTTTTGGACTCTGAGGGAGAGGGAGAGGGTGGGATGATTTGGGAGAATGGCATTGAAACATGTATACTATCATGTAAGAAATGAATCGGCAGTCTATGTTCAATGCAGGATACAGGATGCTTGGGGCTGGTGCACAGCGATGATCCAGAGAGATGATATGGGGTGGGAGGTGGGAGGGGGGTTCATGTTTGGGAACTCATGTACACCTGTGGTGGATTCATGTCAATGTATGGCAAAATCAATACAGTATTGTAAAGTAAAATAAAGTAAAAAAAAAAAATTTTTTTTAATAAAAAGAAAATAAATAAATAAATAATAAAGCTGGGCTATTGGGGAAGCCCATAGGTCTGGAGTGGACCATGAGAATTTTCATCACTTACACATTCCCAAGTGAGACTGATGCTGCTCTGGGCCCACACTTTGAGAACCACTGTTGAAACAGTACAGGATATAAATACAGCGCACATCAGAGGTCATGCCAGGGCTGGCCCATCTGTTTCCACTTCAAACTTGGCCACTGTGCTTTTTTCCAGAGTCTTGGCTTATTGCACCAACTCCTTAAGAAATGTCTCTTACTTGCCCCAACATCATATTCTGGGGCTTCTCCCCAGCACGCCTCTCTCCCTGTAAAGAACACGAGCAGTAGCTAAAGAGCTGGAGTCAAGGGAGCACCTCTACGTGCCAGGTTGAGTGGAGTCTCTTCCTGGGGAATTGCTTCTCCGCAATTCTGTCTCAGAACCTGAGGTTCTGTATCCCCAGAGACCTGCCTCACTCACTCAGTAGCCTCTAGCCCTGTTTCCCAGAGAAGCTGCTTTTTCTAGATTGCCAACCAAATATCTCTATGCTCTTTCAATCCAAGAAAGAATCAGAAGAGCCTTTGGGGTTTTTTGTTTTTTTTTTTTTATCACATATACGAAAGCAGTGCAGTTTGGGCAGGAATGAGATGATGTGCTCCAAGCCTATTATTCAGCCCCTAGCACAAGGCTTTCTGAGTCCTAATAGCTTAGAAAAAGAGAGGCTTAGTCATGGATGTGGCTATATCTCATTCCCCATCTTTTCCAAAGCAATCACCATATGCTGAGCATCAGGGAGACCCAGATATGCTGGACTCCTGCCCCAGAAGTTCGTAAGAATGACCACAATGACACCTGCACTACCATAACCACAGGGCTCACAGAAAGTGCTTGGACATAGTCCATACTCCCTTCCCATCAAATGTTTGCTGGAGTCAATATGTTGAGTCAAGCAGATGGATCTGGAGAAAAAAGAGCAGGAACTCAAAGAATAGCAGACAATTGCCTTGGCAGAGTCCTGGTAGAAAAGACACGGCATACTCAAATTAAATGGTTTTAGGAGAGCTTAGTATCAGGACTATTTGCAAAAAGGTAGGCAGAGCTTCCCAGGTGGCCCAGTAGTAAAGAATCTGCCTGCCAGGGAAGAACAAGATGATGGAGGAGTAGGTGGATGTGGAGTACATCTCTCTCCACGATACATCAGGAATACACCTTCAGACACAGAAGTGCATGCAGAACATCAGCTGAGAGCGGCCAGGAGTACCTGACCAGCAGAAAAGAATATATAGAACCACTTGGTAGGACGAAGGAACTAGAGGGGAAAACTGGAGTGTTAGTAGGATTGGACCTGCCTTTGGCAGGTGGGGGAACTGAGGCAGAGGTCTGATCCCTGCATCAGGGCAACTGTCTGAGTCAGAGGAGAAACATTTAAGGCTGAGAGTAAAACAGCCAATCTGTGGCAGCCTAAATGGAAAGAGAATTAGACAGTCCTTGCCGCAGCCATACATGCCCCGGACAGGAGCACTAGTCTCCGTCCCCTGGAAGGCACAGCAGCTGGGAGCTGGAGTTTGGGGATTGTGGAGCAATCCCAGGGTGAGGGCTGCTGTTGACTGTGGAGACAGGGATCAAGGGGATGTGAGGGAGGAGATTGTGGTGGGAAATGCCTGTGGAGGAAAGCCAGGCAGCCATGGAAGCAAGGCGATACTGCTGAGTCATGAGTAGGGGGTGGGGCCAGCACCATAATGCTCTCTCCCCACATGCCAGTATCAGCAGGTGAACAAGAGAGGCTGGCTCATCAAATGCCTGACACACTGACCAACAGAGTAGGACCCCACTCAGGGTGACACTTTAAATGCCTGATGTGATGATCTACAGAGTAGGGCCCCAGCCAGGGAGGGTCACTTTATGTGCCTGACACACCAAAGAGAAGGACCCCAGGCAAGGAAGCCTGCCAAGTGCCTGAACGGGCAGAGCTACGAAGAAAGACTGGCCAAAGAGACCTTCTGATCGCCAGCTGTAACAGGCTCAAAAAAAAGACTCTAATAAGGCCATAATTCCCCCTACAGCAGAGGCAGTCCATGTCCCTGCACACTTGGCGCCGCCAGGGCAGGGTCCCTGCAAGCCAAGCAGCTGCACCACCTTCAGGCTCAACTCTCACTGGGGCAGAGCTGCCACAGGCAAAAACAGTCTTGAGTCTATGCACGCAGGGTCACTTCGGTTGTGTCCAACTCTTTGCAACCCTGTGGTCTGTGGCCTGCCAGGCTTCTCTGTCAGGGGGGTTCTCCAGGCAAGAATACTGGAATGTATTGGCCAATACTGGTTGCCATACCCTTCTAGAGCACTATATTTCCAGCTGCCCTAGCCGCCAACTCCCCTGAGTACCTGATGCTGCCAGAACCCTGCAACCCAAGCAGTGGACCACGTCCACACCTGGCCCTCACGGGGCAAACCCAAGTCCTCCACTCAGGAGCAAACCCCAGGGGACTGACCCAAAGGCAGAGATGGAGATAAAACCACAACTGAACCCCAGGGGAAGAGTGATCAAGGAAGAAGACCCCGAATCTTCCCACAAGCTGTACAAGCTGTGGACTAAATTCACACAATCAACTAGGCAGACTCTGTGTCTATGGAATATTTAAAAGGACATTGAGAGCTCCCACAAAAGAAAACGCACTAGTTCTGATAGCTGTGCACATTGGAGGCAAGAACACACAGGAGTAGGACCCGATTAGAATCTGAGCTGCCCCCACAGCAGGTGCAGAGATCATCAGAGTGTTGGAGGGCATCCTGGGGAGGTGAGGTGGACTGCGACTCTCAGGGAGGGAAAGGACTCTGACAGCAGTGACTCAAGAAAAACATTTATCATTCTTATGTTTTGACTTGTTCTACAGATTCTTTGGGATTTTTTTTTCTTTCCTTCCCACACCCCCTCTGTTGTAGTTATCGATTTTCTTGGCTATGAAATCTAATTAAGCTTTTGAGATTTTTTTTCTCTCTCAGTCACATTTTTTGTTGTTGTTATAAACCTCTGCCTCTATGTTATGCTTCTGCTGTTCTGTGGAATTTTCTTTTTATTTCTCTCTCTCTTTTTAATTTTAATTTTTAAAACCTACCATCATTTGTCTATATTTTTCCTTTGTTGCTTTTCCTAGTGTGTGGATCACAATAAACTGTGGAAAATTCTGAAAGAGATGGGAATATCAGACCACTTGACCTGCTTCTTGAGAAACTTGTATGCAGGTCAGGAAGCAACAGTTAGAACTGGACATGGAAAAACAGACTGGCTCCAAATAGGAAAAAGGAGTATGTCAAGGCTGTATATTGTCACCCTGCTTATTTAACTTCTATGCAGAGTACATCATGAGAAACACTGGGCTGGAAGAAACACAAGCTGGAATCAAGATTGCCAAGAGAAATATCAATAACCTCAGATATGCAGATGACACCACCCTTAAGGCAGAAAGTGAAGAACTAAAGAGCCTCTTGATGAAAGTGAAAGAGGAGAGTGAAAAAGTTGGCTTAAAGCTCAACATTCAGAAAACTAAGATCATCGTATCCGGTCCCATCACTTCATGCGAAATAGATGGGGAAACAGTGAAAACAGTGTCAGACTTTATTTTGGGGGGCTCTAAAATCACTGCAGATGGTGACTGCAACCATGAAATTAAAAGATACTTGCTCTTTGGAAGGAAAGTTATGACCAACCTAGACAGCATATTAAAAAGCAGACACATTACTTTGCCAACAAAGGTCTGTCTGGCCAAGGCTATGGTTTTTCCAGTAGTCATGTATGGATGAGAGTTGGACTATAAAGAAAGCTGAGCACCAAAGAATTGATGCTTTTGAACTGTGGTGTTGGAGAAGACTCTTGAGCATCCCTTGGACTGCAAGGAGATCCATCCCGTCCATCCTAAAGGAGACCAGTCCTGGGTGTTCATTGGAAGGACTGATGTTGAAGCTGAAACTCCAATACTTTGGCTACCTGATGCAAAGAGCTGACTCAATTTAAAAGACCCTGATGCTGGGAAAGATTGAGAGCAGGCAGAGAAAGGGACGGCAGAGGATGAGATGGTTGGATGACATCACCAACTCAATTGACATGAGTTAGTAAATTCTGGGAGTTGGTGATGGACAGGGAGGCCTAACATGCTGCAGTCCATGGGGTCACAAACAGTGGGACATGAATGAGTGACTGAACTGAACTGAACTATTCATGTCCCCCTGCAGTTAATATTTAATGTATATAAATCTTCTTTATCTGCCTCTGTTTAACATTGCGTATCTATCCTTTCTTTCTTTAATTTCTTTCTTTTTGCTCTCAACATATTTGTTAGTTTTAGTTTCATTGCTTTATCCCCCAAATGGCACCTTGTTTTAGTTCTCTTTCCCAGTCTGTGCTTTAGTTAGTTTATTCTGAGCTGATAGATGTAATTTTTGATTTCCTTTGTTCACCAGGTCAATCTATTGTACTTTATTTTTGTTGGACTGTTTAGATTTTGCTTATGGATGTGTGTGTATGTGTGTGTGTGTATTCAGCCACACTACTTATTGTTGTTATAAACTGCTGCCTCTGCATTGGGCTTTTGCAGTTCTGTGGTGTTTTGCTTTATTTCTTTCTTCTTCCCGCCCCCCCCCTTTTTTCTTTTCTCTTTTTTTAATCTAATTTTTAATTTTTTATATCTGTTACATTTTTCTACATTTATTCCTTTGTTTGTCTTCCCTACTGTTCTTTTCCCCTTGCAGTTAATCTTTAATATATATAAATCTTCATCTACCTCTATTTAACTTTGCATATCTATGCTTTCTTTCTTTTCTTTCTTGCTTCCCTCTCAACATATTTGTTAGTTTTGTTTTATGGCTTTATTCCCCACTTGGTACCTTGCTTTAGTTTTGTTTGCCCATTTGTGCTTTAGTTAGTTTTGTTCTTAACTGGTAAATATAATTTTTATTTCCTTTGTTTGCTGGGTCAATATACTGTACTTTATTTCCATTGGACTGTTCTGACTTTCCTTATGAGTGTATATGTATGCATGTATATTCCATTATTTTAATTATTATTAGCCTGATTTTACAACTGCCATTTGTCTGGGGTTCATCTTTCATTTCTCATTTTTGGGTATTTGTTTTAATCTCACTTAATGCCATAACAAACCACTTGTGGAATCTTCATTCCTGACCAGAGATCAAGCCCTGAACCTTTGTGGGAGCACTGGCTCCAAGACCCTAGACTGCTAGAGAACTAACCCTAGGGAGTATCAAATAGTGAGTATTCACACAAAGGAAACCACTTAAATACAAGACCTGGCATCACCCAAACACCAGTAGCACCCTGTGCAGGAAGCCTCATCTAAACAACAAACAAAACAAAAATATAAACCCAGTCATCAGCAGACAGGATTACCACCTCACTCAGCCTTGCCCATCAGAGGAAAAACAAACAAAGAAAACAACTGAGCACAGATATCACCCTACACAAAGCTTACACATACCACTGGACCAACCTTAGGAGGGAAGAAACCAAAAAGAAGCAAGAATTCAACCCTGAAGCCTGGGAAAAGGAGACCTCAAACACAATAAGCTAAAAAAAATAATGAAAAGGCAGAGAAATACTACACAAATGAAGGAACAAACTAGAAATACAGAAGTCCAAATAAATGATGAGGAAATAGGCAAACTACCTGAAAAAGAATTCAGAATAATGACATTAAAGATTGTCAAAAACTTTGAAAACAAAATGGGGAAAATGCAAGCATCAATTAACAAAGAACTAGAAAAATTAAAGAATAAACACATAGAGACAAACAACACAATTACTGAAATTAAAAATACTCTAGAAGGAATCAATAGCAGAATCTCTGAAGCAGAAGAATGAATTTGTGAGCTGGAAGATAAAATGGTAGAAATAAATTCTGAAGAGCAGAATAAAGTAAAAAGAATGAAAAGAACTGAGGACAGTCTCAGAGACCTCTGGGACAATTTCAAACACACCAACATTCAAATTATAGGGGTCTCAGAAGAAGAAGAGTAAAAGAAATGGTATGAGAAAATTTTGGAAGAGAGTATAGTTGAAAATTTTCCCAACATGGAAACAGAAATAATCAGTCAAGTCCAAGAGGCACAAAGAGGCCCATCCAGGAAGAACCCAGGGAGAAACACAGAGAGGCACATACTAATCCAACTAACAAAGACCAAACACAAAGAAAGAATATGAAAAGCACCAAGGGAAAAGCAACAAGTAACATACAAGGGAAGCCCCATAGATTTAACAGTGGATCTTTGAGTAGAAACTCTGTAGACCAGAAAGGAATGGCAGGATATATTTAAAGTACTGGAAGGGAAAAATCTACAACCAAGATTACTGTACCCAGCAAGGATCTCATTCAAAATTGATGGAGAAATCCAAAGCTTTTTAGACAAGCTAAAGTTAAGAGAATTCAGTACCACCAAACCAGCTTTACAACAAATGTTAAAGGGACTTATATAGTCAAGAAATACAAGAGAAGAAAAAAGATCTACAAAATCAACCCCAAACAATTAAGAAAATGGTAATAGGAACATATATATCAACAATTACTTTAAATGTAAATGGACTAAATGCCCCAACCAAAAGACACAGACAAGCTGAATGGATACAAAAACAAGACCCATATATACGCTGCCTACAAGAAACCCACTTCACACCTAAAGACACGTATAGACTGAAAGTGAGAGGATGGAAAAATATATTCCATGCCAAAGAAAAAAGCAAAAGGAAGCTGTAGTAATAATCCTCATGTCAGACAAAATAGACCTTAAAATAAAGAAGATTACAAGAGATAAGGAAGGATACTACATAATGATCTAGGGATCAATACAAGAGGAAGACATAACAATTGTAAATTTCTATGCACCCAACATAGTAAGTAAAGTGGCTCTGTCATGTCTGACTCTTTGCGACCCCATGGACTGTAGCCTACCAGGCTCCTCCATCCATGGGATTTACCATGCAAGAGTACTGGAGTGTGTTGCCATATGTTCACTCAACATAGGAGCACTCCAATACATAAGATAAACACTAACAGACATAAAAGGAGAAATTGACAGTAAGAAAATAATAATAGGAGACTTTAGCACCCCACTCACATCAATGGACAGATCATCAAAATAGAAAATTAATAAGGAAACAAATGTCTTAAATGATGCTTTAGATGAGAGGGATCTCATTGATATCTTCAGAACATTTCATCCAAATGTAGAATACACCTTCTTCTCAAGTGCACGTGGAACATTCTCCAGGATAGACCACATCTTAGGTCATAAATCAAACCTCAGTAAATTTAAGAAAATTGAAACTGTATCAAGCATCTTCTCTGACCACAACACTATGAGACTAGATATCAATTACAAGAAAAAAAAATTGTAAGAAACACAAACACATGGAGATTAAATATATTTCTAAATAACCAATAGGTTACTGGAGAAATCAAAAGATATCTAGAAAAAAATGACAATGAAAGCGTGACAACTCAAAACCTATGGGATTCAGCAAAAGCAGTTCTAAGAGGAAATTTTACAGCAATACAATCCTACCTCAAGAAACAAGAAAAACATCAAATAGACAACCTAACTTTATACCTAAAATAGCTGGAAAAAGAAGAAGCAAAAAAAGAAAAAAAAAAAAAACTCCAAAATTAGTAGAAGGAAAGAAATCATAAAAAATCAAAGCAGAGATAAGTGAAACAGAAATGAAAGAAACAATAGTAAAGATTAATAAAACTAAAAGCTGGTTCTTTGAGATGATAAAAAAAATTTGAAAAACCTTTAGCCAGACTCATCAAGAAAAAAGGAGAGAAGAATCAAAGCAACAAAATTAGAAATGAAAAAGGATAGGTTACAACAGACAATGCAGAAATACAAAGGATTACGAGACTATTATGAACAACTGTATGGCAATAAAATGGATAACCTGGAAGAAATGGACAGATTCTTAGATAAGTTCAATCTTCTAAGACTGAACCAGGAAGGTAGAAATTATGAACCACCCAATTACAAGCACTGAAATTGAAGCTGTGATCAAAAATCTCCCAAAAAACAAAAGTCTGGGACCAGATGGCTTCACAGGAGAATTCTATCAAACATTTAGAGAAGAGCTAATGCCTATCCTTCTAAAACTCCTTCAAAAATTCACAGAGGAAAGAACACTTCCAAACTCATTCTACAAGGCCACCATCACCCTGATACCAAAACCAGACAAAGACAACACAAAAAAAGAAAACTACAGGCCAGTATCACTGATGAACATAGATGCAAACATCCTCAACAAAATTTTAGCAAATAGAATTCCTCAACACATCAAAAAGCTCATACACCATGATCAAGTTGGGTTTATTCCAGGAATGCAAGGATTCTTCAATATACACAAATCAATCAGTGTGATATACCATATTAACAAATTGAAAGATGAAAACCATATGATCATCTCAATAGATGCAGGAAAAGTCTTTGACAAAATTCAGCACCCACTTATGATTTAAACTCTTCAAAAAATGGGCATAGTAGTTTACTATGTTACTACCTCAATATAGTAAAGGTCATAGATGATAAGCCCACAGCAAACATTATTCTCAATGGTGAAAAAACTGAAAGCATTCCCCCTAAGATCAGGAACAAGGCAAGGGTGTCCACTTTCACCACTATTATTCAACATAGTTCTGGAAGTCCTAGCTACAGCAATCAGAGAAGAAAAAGAAATAAAAGGAATCCAGGTTGGAAAAGAAGAAGTAAAGCTCTTACTGTTTGCAGATGACCGGATACTGTACATAGAAAACCCCAAAGATAGTATCAGAAAATTACTAGAGCTAATCAGTGAATTTGGCAAAGTTGTAGGATACAAAATCAATACACAGAAATCACTTGCATTTCTATATACTGACAATGAAAAATCAGAAAGAGAAATTAAGGAATCAATCCCATTCACCATGCAACAAAAAGAATTAAATATCTAGGAAGAAACTTACCTAAGTAGACAAAAGAACTGTACACAGAAAATTTTAAGACACTAAGGAAAGAAATCAAAGATGACATAAACAGATGGAAAGATATTCCATGTTCTTGGGTAGGAAGAATCAATATTGTGAAAATGACTATACTACCAAGTTGAATCTACAGATTTAACTCAATCCCTATCAAATTACCAATGGCATTTTTCACAGAACTAGAACAAAAAAATTTCACAATTCATATGGAAACACAAAAGGCCCTGCATAGCCAAAGCATTCTTGAGAAAGAATGAAGTTGGAGGAATCAACCTTCCTGACTTTAGGTTATACTACAAAGCTACAGTCATCAAGACAATATGGCACTGGCACAAAAACAAAAATATAGACCAATGGAACAAGATAGAAAGCCCAGAAATAAACCCATGCACCTATGAGTACCTTATTTTTGACAAAGGAGGAAAGAATATATAATGGGGCAAAGGCAGCCTCTTCAATAAATGGTGCTGGGAAAACTGGACAACTATATGTAAAAGAATGAAATTAGAACACTTCCTAACACCATACACAAAGATAAACTCAAAATAGATTAAAGACCTAAATGTAAAACCAGAAACTATAAAAATCTCGTAGAGGAAAACATAGGCAGAACACTCAATGACATAAATCAAAGCAAGATCCTCTATGACTTACCTCCTAGAGTAACGGAAATAAAAACAAAAGTAAATAAGTGGGACCTGATTAAACTTAAAAGCTTTTGCACAGCAAAGGAAACTATAAGCAAGGTGAAAAGACAACCCTCAGAATGGGAGAAAATAATAGCAAATGAAGCAACTGACAAAGGATAAACTTCCATAATTTATAAGCAGCTCATATAACTCAATACCACGAAAACAAACAACCCAATCAAAAAGTGGGGAAAAGACCTAAACAGACATTTCTCCAAAGAAGACATACAGACGGCTAACAAACACATGAAAAGATGCTCAACATCACTCATTATTAGAGAAATGCAAATCAAAACTACAATGAGGTATCACCTCACACCAGTCAGAATGGCCATCATCAAAAAATCTACAAACAATAAATGCTGGAGAGGGTGTGGAGAAAAGGGAACGCTGTTGCACTGTTGGTGGGAATGTAAATTGATACAGCCACTATGGAGGATGGTATAGAAAGAAAGAAAGAAAGGGAAGTCGCTCAGTCGTGTCCGACTCTTTGCGACCCCATGGACTGTAGCCTACCAGGCTCCTCCATCCATGGGATTTTCCAGGCAAGAATACTGGAGTGGGTTACCATTTCCATCTGCAGGAGATGGTATGGAGATTCCTTAAAAAATTAGGAATAGAACCACCATATGACCCAGCAATCCCCCTCCTAGGCATATACCATGAGGAAACCAAAACTGAAAAAGACACATGTATCCCACTGTTCACTGCAGCACTATTTACAAGAACTAGAGCATGGAAGCAACCTAGGTGCCCATCCACAGATGAATGGATAAAGAAGTTGTGGTAAATGTACACAATGGAATATTACTCAGCCATAAAAAGGAATGCATCCTTTTTATGTGTGAAGGAAGTCAGAAAGAGAATGATAAATATCACATTCTAATGCATATATATAGAATCTAGAAAAATGGTACTGAAGAATTTATTCACAGGGCAGCAATGGAGAAACAGACAGAGAATAGACATATGGACATAGGGAGAGGGGAGGAGAAGGTGAGATGTATGGAAAGAGTAACATGGAAACTTACATTACCATAAGTAAATAGATAGCCAATGGGAATTTGCTGCATGGCTCAGGAAACTCAGACAGGGGCTCTGTATCAACCTGGAGGGGTGGGATGGGGAGGGAGACAGAGGGAGCTTGAAAAGGGAGGAAATATATGTATACGTATGGCTGATTCATGTTGAGGTTTGACTGGAAAAAACAAAATTCTATAAAGTAATTATCCTCCCCCCCCCAAAAAAAAAAATCTGCCTACCAATGCAGAAGCCACTGGAGATGTGGGATTGACCCCTGGGTTGGGAAGATGCCCTGGAAGAGGAAATGGAAACCCACTCCAGTACTCTTGCCTGGAGAATCCCATGGACAAAGGAGCCTGGTGGGCTACAGTCTATGGGGTCACAAAGAGCCAGACACACAGATTATGCATGCAAATTAGACACAGGCAGGGTTTAGGAAAGCAAAACCAAGAATTGTGTGGTATCCTGTATGGTTTGTAACAAAAGGATAAATCTTTACCCCATCTCCATGAGGCTGAAACAGTCAGGTGAGAGGGGAAGTGTTTGAAAGAAGCTGTGACCTTTGATCAAGGATCCATCCAGCCTCAATGGTGCCACCAGAAGCAGCAACCAGAACAAACATCTCTCTTCTTCTCCAGTCTCTAGATTCCCTATTGGACAAATTCAGCCCAAAACCAGTCTTCAAAGGAACCAATCAATGGAATCCACACAGTTTATTCTCTGGGGATGCACAGCAGAGTAGAGAAGGGTAAGGAGCAAAGTTGAAGGGAAAAGTGGAAGATGCCAAGCGCATTTCCCAAATCGAACTACATTTGAAAGCAATGTAGCCCTAAAGATGTACATTTAGTTCCAGACAAGAAGCTGGGGAGAGGTGGAGAGATACCTTAATAAATGACTACTCAACCTGGTGTCCCTTCTTTCATCTTCAAATGAAAGAAGATGTGATTACAAATTTTAACGATGATAAGACATGAAATTATATCACATGAATTTAATTCTCATTACAACAAGAGTTCCATTACCATATTCAATACTACAAAATAGGAGAGAGGGACATTAATTTAGAAGACAGATAAGGAACTCTCATAAGGCTTTGGAAAAACATTAATGTTTCCTGTAGGTCTGGAAAAAAGGGAAAGCAATAAGGAAAAGGTCACAGCACTCAGAGTGCAATTTGAACAGAGGCAGAAAATCACAAGAATAAAGGTATATTTAAGGATTGGTGAATTGCCAGAAACAGTGCAATGTACAGTACACTGTGGTAAGATTCACATGAAGTAGACTAGTGTTAAATTGGGGAGATTTGGGAAGGCAAACAGAAAAATGTTCTTATATGTGTGAGAGGCACGTTTGAGAGGGCAGTGACTCACTCAGCCTGAGATGTGCCAGGGCACCAACTTCACTAGGTAACTTGGGTGTGGGACAGATTGGAGGACACCAAGGCTGGATGCAGAAGGTCAGCCAAACAGAAAAGAGTAGAAAGGGAAAGTGACTTAGGCAGCGGGAGAGGGAGAAAGGACTGCTGCAAAAAAGAACGTTGTGAGGTTTCATCAAAGCACATCGGCATCTAGACATCAAGGAGGGGTGGAGAAGGAGAAGCCAAATACGTCTCTGAAATTTTTACCTGTCTTTTTAGGAAGATGCTTATGTCATCCATCATGATGGAGCAAGATTATTGCAGGGACATATATTTCAGTTATAAAATGAAGCTGCTGCAGGACATCCAAAGCGAGATGCTAAGTGTAATAGCTGGGAGAATGATCTGATGTGAGAAATCACAAAAGTGAAGTGAAAGTGTTAGTCGCTCGGTTGTGTCCGACTCTTTGTGATCCCATGGACCGTAGCCCGCCAGGCTCCTCTGTCCATGGAACTCTCCAGGCCAGAATACTGAAGGGGTTAGCCATTCCCTTCTTCAGGGGATCTTCCTGACCCAGGGATCAAACCCAGATCTCCTGCATCACAGGCGGATTCTTTACCATCTGAGCCACCAAGGGAAGCCTGACAAATCACAAGGTGATGGGTTTTTTAAAAGGAGTGAAATTGAGATAAGAGGTTATGGTCTGCGGTCAGTTAAGGGTCTAAGATGTCTGCCATAATAGATATGAATACAGTGGTGACTGTTAAGGGAGAAGCGAGGAAGGGGGGCTCCGACAGTGAAGCTGGTTTAGAACTAAGTAACCAGGGTTTTAAATGTGTCGTCTGCCAGACGCTGAAATACTTGGAGAAAAAACAGAGGGAAGGGATAAATGTCCCTGGATTAAAGGATAAAGCTGCCTGAAGGACCAAGCCCTTCTCAGTTTGAAGTTCATGCATCTCTCTGAATCCAGTTCAGTATTTCCTTGCCTTGGGAATGAGAATATATTAGCTTCCTATTGCTGCTAGAAAAAATTCCCATAAACTTAATGGATTAAAATAATACAAAATTATTATTTTATACTTCTGGAGCTAGCAATCTGAAATGAGTCTTATGGGGCCACAGTCAAGACAGTTGGTAAGGTTATACTCTCTCTGGAGGCTGCAGAAGAGATATTCTGCTACATATTCCCTATTGCAGAAACTGCCAACCCTCCCTGAGTTAAGGCTACTTTCCTCCATCTTCAAAGCCAGTTCAGTTCAGTTCAGTTGCTCAGTCTTGTCCGACTCTTCGTGACCCCATGAATCACAGCACACCAGGCCTCCCTGTTCATCGCCAACTCCCAGAGTTCATTCAGACTTACATCCATTGAGTTGGTGATGCCATCCAGCCATCTCATCCTCTGTCATCCCCTTTTCCTCCTGCCCCCAATCCCTCCAAGCATCAGAGTCTTTTCCAATGAGTCAACTCTTCAAGTGAGGTGGCCAAAGTACTGGAGTTTCAGCTTCAGCATTAGGTCTAGATGATCCAAATCCCATGGATGGAGGAGCCTGGTGGGCTGCAATACATGGGGTCACTAGGAGTCAGACACAACTGAGCGACTTCACTTTCACTTTTCACTTTCATGCACTGGAGAAGGAAATGGCAACCCACTCCAGTGTTCTTGCCTGGAGAATCCCAGGGATGGGGGAGCCTGGTGGGCTGCCGTCTCTGGGGTTGCACAGAGTCGGACATGACTGAAGTGACTTAGCAGCAGCAGCAGCAGCAGATGATCCAGGATAATCGCCACATTTAAAGATTTTTACCTCAGTCACATCAGCAAAGCCCCAACTGCCATGGAAGGTAACATTCACAGGTTTTAAGGATTAGGATGTAGATTTGGTGGGCAGCATTATTCTTCCTACCACAAAGAATACACTTATCTCTACTTGGAATTCCCTGAACTATTCTAGACATTCTATAAAACACAGCTCCAGTAGCACCGACACCACCAGGCAGAGCTACTCACTTCCTCCTCCTGTCCCTGCAGGTAGGGTCAGCTCTCAGGACGTCGCCATGCACGTTTGACTGTCGCAGTGACCTCTCCTCCAAGACTGAGAACAGGAAGCTTGGTTATGTCCGTTCCACATGCCCAAGGACTACCACAGGTTCTCTCATTCTAGGATGGATAGTTCTGTTTTGTTTTTTGAAGATAAGAAGGAAGAGGGAAATGGAGAAGACATTGGAAAATAAGAGAAAAATAAGAGAGTAAAAATGGTTGAGTCTATTTAGTCTATTTAAACTAGGCCACTTACAGAGTCTCTTGGTCCATCATGCAAACAACCCAGCACAATGCATGTTATCATCCCTACTTTACACATAAGCAGATTGGGGCTCAGAAAAGAGAACTGCCTTGGCAAAGGCTGAGTTAGGAAGTGGTACCCTGTTTACAGTCTGCCTGGCTTTTACCATCATATTGTCAACCATTATCCCCTTAGTTTAATCCACTCTGGCCACACAGGACTGGACTGTGTGCTGGTCTATGAATGAACACATCAATTCATCCCCAGTGCAGCACCTTCAATACACATTGCTCTCTGTGCCTAGAATATCCATCTCTCCACATCTTCTCATCACTTGCTCCATAGCCGTAGGTATCTTCCAAAATGTCACCTCTTCAGTCAGGCCTTTTATACTCATTCTTTCTCTAATTGGTCCTGCCCCCAAACACTCTTAGACTGCTTGTGTGCATGCGTACATGCTACGTCACTGCAGTCATATCCGACTCTTTGCAACCTTGTGGTCGGTAGCTGGCCATGGGATTCTCCAGGCAAGAACACTGCAGTGGGTTGCCATGCCCTCTTCCAGGGGGTCTTCCTGACCCAGGGATCAAACCTGTTTTTCTTACCTCCCCTGCACTGGCAGGTGAATTCTTTACCACTAGGGCCACCGGGAAAGTCCTCTTAGACCCATTAACATAGTGTATTTTTCATCATAGCTATTCTTCCCAGCTGAAATCAAACAATATAGCTTTATTGTTACTACACAGGTCTAGGGAGGGATGGAACTGATATATTTGGTGCACTTTGGTGTCCTTAAAACCTAAAAGAATTATCTGGCATAGAGAAGGTACTTCTTATTAAATAGGAATCCGATGAATGCAGGAATGCAGTGAAAGATGACTTGGTGACAGGAATGCTGAGAGGGCAAGATTCCAGGAAGTGTGAGCTAGAGAAGGAAATGATTAGCCACTGGGCTTCTGGGTTGATTCTGAAGGTAACATTAAGGATAAGACACGTGGAATATTCCACTGGCACCAGGGCCAAAGTGTGGAGCTGGCCAAATGTGTGGATCCTCCATAGAAGAGTAAAGACACAGGCTCAATGTGTAGAGATATTTTGTCCCCTGATGCCAGCTTAATTCTGAACCAAATGAAGCCTAACCTTTTGAAAAGCAGGGTCATGTGGTCATGGATATGGCTGTGCAGCCAGGCTGGTTCCAGCTCTGCAGCCACACTCTGCTGCTCACCACACTTGAGCAAATCAAATCCTCTCTCCAAGCCCCATTTACTTCCTCATATAATTAAGATGATAAATTCCCGTTTCCAGGATTTGCCTGAATGTGCAATTAGCAAAGGTATTTAAATCACCAGGTACTTAAAAAGTGCTCAAGAAATCTAAGTTTTCCTTTTCATTTCAGTTTCCCTAACTGCTTTAGATTCAGTCTAGTTTTTTTTTTTTTTTCAAAATGTGCTGACATGTTTTTATTCTCAGTAATTTCCTTAAACTTCAGGGTTGAATCTAAAGATTATTATTGTCTCTTCAGTTGCCCCAGGGGGACACCTGTGTTTTAATGGAATCACATTCTTCCACAGAGCCTGCCCCAAAGGGCTGTAACTGGAGGTGGCCATCAGCCCGGCTGTTCTTCTACTGACCTTGGGGAGGAAGGAGGACGCGTGGTTCCCTTGGGCCAACTGAGTACACAGGGAATCAGATGACGTGAGGCCAGCCTGGATTTGCTTTCCTGTCAGCAAGTCTGCCTCCAGAAGCCCATCCCTCTCCCTACAGACCAAATGTACTGCAGTGAGAAACGATTTCTACAGAACCACACAGGCCCTTGGGTAGAAAGCTACCATTACCCTTCAGTCTTCATTACAACGGGGGCTTCCCTGATAGCTTCATGGTAAGAATCTGCCTGCAATGCAGGAGCCCCAGGAGACATGGATTTGATCCCGGGGTTGAAGATATAGTGGAGGAGGCAATGGCGACCCACTCCAGCATTCTTGCCTAGGAAAAATCCCATGGACAGAGGAGTCTGGCAGGCTACAATCCATGGAATCGCTGAGTCGGACACGACTGAGTGAGCACAAGCTTCATTACAATAGAGAGAAATTAGAGCTGAGAGGGTCCCACAGGGCATCCAGACTGCCTTATCCCCTTTCCTAAAAAGTCACTGCCACCATCAGCCTGCAAGGATAGCTTCTGAGAAACACATAGAAAAACAAATTTTATCATGAAAAAGTCCATTTCAAGGAATCCAGCTTCAGTCCCCTGCACTATGGAATCCACTATGTACTTGGAATTTCACTAAGCCAACAACCCACATGACCCCATGGAAGGTCCAGACAACCCTGTAATGTAATTAGTATTATTCGTGGTTTGTTTGTTTGTTTGTTTGTTTTTAATGAAGCTACTGACACTCTGCGAAGTTAAGTTCCTTGAATAAGGAGTATGCCTAATATAGAATGGAACTGTAACTGACTTTCCCCCCACAGCTATTCTCTGCAACAGTTCAGTCCAGTCGCTCACTTGTGTCTGACTCTTTGAGACCCCATGGACTGAGACACGCCAGGCCTCCCTGTCCATCACCAACTCCCTGAGTTTGCTCAAACTCATGTCCATAGAGTCAGCAATGCCATCCAACCATCTCATCCTATGTCTTTCCCTTCTCCTCCTGCCTTCAATCTCTCCCAGCATCAGGGTCTTCTCAAATGAGTCAGTTCTTTGCATCAGGTGGCTGAAGTATTGGAGTTTCAGCTTCAGCATCGGTCCTTTCAATAAACACTCAGGACTGATCTCCTTTAGGATTGACTGGTTGGATCTCCTTTCAGTCCAAGGGACTCTCAAGAGTCTTCTCCAACACCACATTTGAAAAGCATCAATTCACTCAAAGCACTCAGCTTTCTTTATAGTCCAACTCTCACATCCATACATGACTACTGGAAAAACCATATCTTTGACTAGATGGACATTTGTCGGCAAAGTAATGTCTCTGCTTTTTAATATGCTGTCTAGCTTGGTCATAGCTTTTCTTCCAAGGAGCAAGTGCCTTTTAATTTCATGGCTGCAGTAACCATCTGCAGTGATTTTAGAGCCCAAGAAAATAAAGTCTGTCACTGTTTCCATTTTTTCCCCAGCTATTTGCCATGAAGTGATGGGACCAGAAACCATGATCTTAGTTTTTTGAATGTTGAGTTTTAAGTTTTTTTAAGTTTTAACTTTTTCACTTCCTCTTTCACTTTCTTCAAGAGGCTCTTTAGTTCCTCTTCACTTTCTGCCATAACGCTGAGGTTATTGATATTTCTCCGCATAATCTTGATTCCAGCTTGTGCTTCATCCAGCCTGGCATTTCACACGATGTACTCTGCATAGAAGTTAAATACGAAGGGTGACCATATGCAGCCTTGATGTACTCCTTTCCTGATTTGGAACCAGTCTGTTGTTGCAGATCTGGTTCTAACTGTTGCTTCTTGACCTGCGTACAGATTTCTTAGGAGGTGGGTCAGATGGTCTGGCATTCCCATCTATTTTCCATAGTGTGTTGTGATCTACACAGTCAAAGGCTTTGGGGTAGTCAATAAAGCAGAAGTAGATGTTTTTCTGGAACTCTCTTGCTTTTTTGATGATCCAATGGATGTTGGCAATCTGACCTCTGGTTCCTCTGCCTTTTCTAAATCCAGCTTGAAAATCGGGAAGTTCACAGTTCACATACTGTTGAAGCCTGGCGTGGAGAATTTTGAGCATTACTTTGCTAGCATGTGAGATGAGTGCAATTGTGCGGTAGTCTGAGCATTCTTTGGCATTGTCTTTCTTTGGGACTGGGATGAAAACTGACCTTTTCCAGTCCTGTGTGCTATTGTCAAGTTTTCCAAATTTGCTGACATGTTGAGTGCAGCACTTTCACGGCATCATCTTTTAGGATTTGAAAGAGCTCAACTGGAATTCCATCACCTCCACTAGCTTTGTTTGTAGTGAGGTTTCCTAAGGCCCGCTTGACTTCACATGCCAGGATATCTGGCTCTAGGTGAGGGATCACACCATTGTGGTTACCTGGGTCATGAAGATCTTTTTTGTATAGTTCTTCTGTGTATTCTTGCCACATCTTCTTAATATCTGCTGCTTCTGTTAGGTCCACACCATTTCTGTGCTTTATTGTACCCATCTTTGCATGAAACGTTCTCTCTGGATGTCTGGTTCCAAAGCATGATTTTAGTTTTTATATCTGGAAATTTATTATATGCACAAGAGTAAATAAATAAATCATGTAAATACATCACAGTTAATAGGAAAGACTAACTTATGCGTTAGTAATAAACACCTGCGTCTCAGTAACCTAGCACATATACTATAGTTTTTACTCACACAAAGCCCACTGCATGTCCAGAGGTTGGTTCTCCAGGGCACCTCCTTACAATAAGAACATGTCTAAGACTCAGGAGGTCTAAGCAGTCTCCATCTCAACATTATGCCAAAATAGCACAAGAAGGGTGTGCCAGAAAGATCATGTGGTAACTTTCACTGTATCAGCCTGGAAAGGAGGAGCATCATTCACATTTCCACTGGAATGTGATGCCATAGGATTCCCTAATGGCAAGGGGCTGAGAAATGCTCTGTTTCTATGTACTCAGGAAGACAAAGTAAAAGTTTTAGTTGCTCAGCTGAGCCCAACTCTTTCCTACCTCATGGATGGCAGCCTTCCAGGCTCCTCTATTCAAGACTCCTCTTTGTCTTGATATCCTAGGCCAGAATTACCTGAGTGATCCTCTTCTCCAGGGGATCTTCCCAACCCAGGGATCGAACCTGGGTCTCACGAATTGCAGGCAGATTCTTTACCATCTGAATAACCAGGTGACTGCTCTATACCTACCACTCAAGAATCAAATAGACTTTTACAGTCTCATAGAAGTCAGCATGAGCCCTCCTTCATTCATCAGGACTTCCCAGACGGCTCAGTGGTAAAGAATCCGTCTGCCAATGCAAGAGATGTGGGTTCGATCCCTGAGTTGGGAAGATCCCATGGAAAAGGAAATGGCAACCCATTCCAGTTACTTCTTGCCTAGGAAATTAAGACAAGGAGGAGACTTGGACAGAGGAGCCTGGTGGGCTACAGCCCACGGGGTTGCAAAGAGTCAGACACGACTTAGTGACTGAAAACATCCATTTCACAAACCTCCCACCAGAAAATGCTACCTTAAATTTTGTGTTAATCAATACCTTTCTCTTCTTTATAGATTCTAATACTTGCATACACACACACACACATACATATATATAGGAAAGAGGTTTTTCTCTTCTTGAACATTATACACACAGAATCATAATGTGTATATTCTCCCATGGCTTCTGGGCTTCTGTTTTGACTTAATATGTTTTTGAGATTTATTCACACTGAAATATATAACTCTAATTCATTTATTTTCATGGCTTCACAATACTGTATTGTGTGAATCCATCAATATTTATTTGTCTGTTGCACTGCTGATGTACATAAAGTTTCCATAGGTTTGTTATCATAAATGATGCTGATATGAACATTTATATACCTATCTTAGCATAAAGTTTCTCAGGAGCATTTTAGGGTAAATATTGCTGAAATGATTTGCTAGCTAAAAAGTATTCTTACTTTCAATTTCACCAGGAAATGACAGACGGTTTACCCATAAATAGAACTGAATAATCAGTGTTGTTTAGCAGGCATTTTGGAGACTCTCACCTACTTCCAACAGGAGCATATATTGATTAAAACCACTTTGGAAAACAAGAAAGAAATGAGCTCCTTGACCAGAAGCAATATTATTTGGGATAAATGTTAGTGAATTAGGCATTTCATAAATCTATGGATGGTGATGATGGAAAAATATTGGGATATTAAGGCAAATTCATATCTAAAGCAAGAGGCTTTCTACTGAGTACATTGACAATGGAAATCCTACTCATGAGACAGAAGGTCATTGCAAATAACCTGACACTAGGTAGACAACTGATTGCCCTGTGGAAGGTGGTTGTATTAGAAGCTCAACTTTGGTCCGTGTCATTAGCAGGTAGACATGTAAAATACAAGATGGATAAAGAAGTCTTGGTCAGAAGAAACCAACATTGTTTAGCCCACGTATAATCTTTCATCCCTGTTACTCTAGTTACTTTATTCTTGAGTTCTGTGAATAAGTACTTTATTGACTGAGGAAAATGGTCAACTGCAGCCACAGTGTTGTAATTTTATCACCTTGATTGTTGAAAGACTCCTCTACAAAGGACTACTTTTGGTGTGCATTCACACAAAGAAAACAAATATCCTTTATTTTGAGATAGCATACCTTGGAGATATTGGGGATTTGGTTCCAGATCATAACAATAAGGCAAATATTGCAATAAAGCAAGTTACAAAATTTTTTTGGCTTTGAAAAGCATATAAAAACCATCTTTACACTCAACTGTAATGTGTTCAGTGTGCAATCAGTTCAGTTCAGTTCAGTCGCTCAGTCATGTCCGACTCTTTGCGACCCCATGAATTGCAGCACGCCAGGGCTCCCTGACCATCACCAACTCCCAGAGTTCACTCAGACTCACATCCATTGAGTCGGTGATGCCATCCAGCCATCTCATCCTCTGTCGTCCCCTTCTCCTCCTGCCCCCAATGCCTCCCAGCATCAGAGTCTTTTCCAATGAGTCAACTCTTCACATGAGGTGGCCAAAGTACTGGAGTTTCAGCTTTAGCATCATTCCTTCCAAAGAACACCCAGGGCTGATCTCCTTCAGAATGGACTGGTTGGATCTCCTTGCAGTCCAAGGGACTCTCAAGAGTCTTCTCCAACACCACAGTTCAAAAGCATCAATTCTTCAGCTCTCAGCTTTCTTTATAGTCCAACTCTCACATCCATACATGACCACTGGAAAAACCATAGCCTTGACTAGATGAAAGCATTATCTAAAAGAAGTTTATACACCTTAATTACCCTATTCCCAAAAATGCTAACCATTATCTGACCACACAGGGTTGCCATAAAACTTCAGTTTGTAAAAAATGTAATATCTGCAAAGCACCATAAAGTGACACAATAAAACAAGGTATACGCGCACCTTTTTTCCCCAGATTCCTTGTCACTAATCCTCAAATTTTATCATTCCAAATCTCTGCCCATTAGACACAGCATTAGCCACTTGTCCAACTATACCTCTATTTCTTCTTTCAAAGTGAGAAAACAAATTACCTGGCCAAAGTTTTGCCCAATGAGAGAATATATTTTCCCCACTGCAATTTATGGCTACTCTTGATTGGGCCTGTAAAAACTGGCGGCTATGGGCATATTATCAGAATAAACTGTTTTATCAGAAATTAAAAAAAAAACTTTCTTTTAATTTTTCTTAGGTTTAAAATCTGGGTTGAAAGAAAGGTTTTCAATAATACAAAATAGGTAGATGCCATGGAAATTTGAATTATTTCTTCATTCAACTCACTTGATTTTTTCAGTATCTGCTCAAGCCTAATCTCATATAAACCACTGACATTATAATGTGATCAAGTAGACAGTAAATTAGAGTGCTGTTGTCATATATCCAATGACTACCGGGTTCCAATAAGAAGCTAGAAACTTTCTCAAAAAGGGTGACATCAGAAAAATGGTGACCCTGGCAACAACATGTTTCCGTTACTTCATAGAAACACTAGAAAACAAGCAGAAACAGTAAGAACCAACTTTGTCAGAACTCTGAAAAATATTCAAAAGCTTACAGCAACCAAACAAATGCTGAATCAAGAAAAAAATTTCATAATGGTAGAAAAACTCTAAGGCATTTACACTTGCCCCACTCTATCCCCTCTCCTACAATTTCTTAAAGACTGCAGACTGTTTCCAGCATGGGAACAGTCCTGATCCCTGGTTCCAGAGCAGACCTTATCCACAAATTATTGTGTTTGCTCTAAACTTTCTGGGAGCTCCCTGAAAGACTGCTGCAAGGCATTCATTTTTGCTCTAACTCAGAACTCAAGCAGCATTAAAAAGCAGCAGTTAGTCCTAGAAAGCATTACAATGTGAACAAAAAAAAATCCTGTAGCTACCTGGGGCAAAAGATTCTGATTTAGACAAGCAATAGATCACTTAAATCTTGGAGGGAAAGCTGGAGAGAGAATTCCTTAGAAAATGAAAACATTCAAAAGCAACATATGCCTCCTAGGTCAGGATGCATGTTCAGAAAAACCTGAGAAGACCCTGGGCTTCCAGAACTGACTGGTCTTTATGCTCAGTGAAAGCAGTTTAGCTAAGTGTTGAAGGAGCCCCCCAACCCAGAAAAAATCCAGAAAGTCTAGGAGAAGTGATTTGTTTCTTCACTGCTATTTTATTTGCAGTAGCTGGTATTTGATAAAATTTCTGTCAAAACACTAGCTAGAGCTTCCCTGGTGGCTCAGTGGTAAAGAACCTGCCTGCCATGCAGGGGACACTGGATCAATCCGTGGTCCAGGAAGATCCCACGTGTCGCGGAGCAACTAGGCCTGTGCACCGCAACTATTTAGCCTGTGCTCTAGAGCCCAGAGGCCGCAACCACTGAAAACCCTGCACTCTGGAGCCTGTGCCCCTCAACAGGAGAAACTACCACAATTAGAAGCCTCCTCATGGCAACTAGAGAGTAGCTCCCACTCTCTGCAGCTAAAGAAAGCTCAAAGTAATGAAGAATCAGCACAGCCAAAAATAAATGAATAAATAAAATTATTTTTAAAAAATACAAACTAAAGAAACAGGGTCTTCAGGGACCACATACAACTAAGAATATGTGTGTGCTCAACCTACTTCTGCTTCATTGACTATACTAAAGCCTTTGACTGTGTATCATGACAAGCTGTGGGAAATTATTAAAGAGATGGGAATATCAGGCCACCTTACCTGTCTCCTGAGAAACCTTGTATGTGGGTCAAGAAGCAAGAGTTAGAACCAGACATGGAATAACTGACTAGTTCAAAATTGGGGAAGACGTATGACAGGGCTGTATGTTGTCACCCTGCTTATTTAACTTATAGGCAGAGTACATCATGCAAAATGTCAGGCTGGATGAACCACAAGCTGGAATCAAGATTGCTAGGAGAAAAATCAACAACCTCAGATATGTAGATAATGCCATCCTGATGGCAGAAAGTGAAGAGGAACTCAAGAGCCTCTTGTGAAGTGAAGTGAAGTGAAAGTTGCTCAGTTGCATCTGACGTTTTGCAACCCCATGGACTATACAGTCCATGGAGTTCTCCAGGCCAGAACACTGGAGTGGGGAGCCTTTCCCTTCTCCAGGGGATCTTCCCAACCCAGGGATTAAACCCACATCTCCCACATTGTAGGCAGATTCTTTACCAGCTAAGGCACCAGAGAAACCCAATGAAAGTGAAAGTCACTCAGTCATGTCCAGCTCTTTGCGACCCCATGGATTATACAGTCCATGGAGTTCTCCAGGCCAGAATACTGGAGTGGGTAGCTTTTTCCCTTCTCCAGCAGATCTGTCCAACCCATGAATCAAACCAGGGTCTCCTGCATTGCAGACGGATTCTTTACCAGCTGAGCTATCAGGGAAGCCCCAAGAGTCTCTTGATGAAGGTGAAAGAAGAGACTGGAAAAGCTGGCATAACATGCACAAAACTAAGATTATGGTACCTGGTCCAATCACTCCATGGCAAACAGTAGGGGGGAAAATGGAACCAATGACAGACTTTATTTTCTTGGGCTCCCAAGTCACTGCATATGGTAACAGCAGCCATGAAATTAAAAGACACTTACTTCTTGTAAGGAAATCTATGACAAACTTAGACAACATATTAAAAAGCAGAGACAACACTTTACTAACAAAGGTTTGTATAGTCAAATCTATGGTTTTCCCAGTAGTCATGTATGGATTTGGGAGTTGAACCATAAGAAGGTTGAATGCCAAAGAACTGATGCTTCTGAACTGTGGTGCTGGAGACTCTTTAGAGTCCCTTGGCCTACAAGGAAAGCAAACCAGTCAATCCCAAAGAAAATCAACCCTGAATATTCACTGGAAGGACTGATGCTGAAACTGAAGCTCCAATAATTTGGCCACCTGATGTGAAGAGTTGACTCATTGGAAAAGACCCTGATGCTGGGAAAATGTTGAAGGCAACAGGAGAAGAGGGCGAGAGGATGAAATGGTATGATAACATCAGTGACTCAATGGACATGAATTTGAGCAAACTCTGGGAGATACTACAGGACAGAGGAGGCTGATATACTGCAGTCCATGGAACCACAAAGAGTTGGACCTGATTTAGTAACTTAACAACAGCAGTTGCTCGGTCCTGTCTGACTCCTTGGGACCTCCTGGACTGTAGCCTGCCAGGCTTCTCTGTTCATGAGATTTCCCAGGCAAGAATACTGGAGTGGGTTACCATTTCCTACTCCAAGGGATCCTCCCAACCCAGGGATCAAATCCATGTCTCCTGTGTCTCCTGAATTGACAGGCCAGATTCTTTACATCTGAGACATCTGGGAAGCCAAACGAAGAATATACTTTGTGCAGAAATAGCCTGGAAAAGTCATTAACCAAATGGATAGCTACAGCCTCTAACAATCAAAAATAGAAAACCTTAGAAAAGGAGGAGAATCGTATTTCCAGTATTATCACATTATAATATTATTTAATATAAAATACTTAAATGTTCAGTTTTCGACATAACAACAAAAAATCACAGCGATACAAAGAAACAGTAAAGGGTGCCTCATTCAAAAAAAAAAACATGAATAAGTTGACAGAAATCATACTAGGGGGAGCCTAGATATTGGATTTACTAGGAAAAAGTAAACTTTAAAATGACTGTCTTAAATATGATCAGAGAGCTAAGGAAACTATCTATGTACAAACATATAAAGGAGCAAAGTACAAGAGTTGAAGTGAAAAAATCACTGAAGGAGTTAAACAGCAGTTCTGAGCAGGAAGGGGGAAAAAAGAATCAATGAATTTATTGAGGAGCAGAAAGAAAACAGAATAAATAAGTTAAGAGAACTTAAGAAATCGGTGGAGCACCATGAAGCAGACCAAATTAAATATTAAGAGAGCCCAATAAAGAAAAGAGAGAAAGAAAAGGGGAGAAAAAATATTTGAAAAAAATCATAGCCAAAACCCTCCCAAATTTGATGAAAGACATTAATTTATAAACCCACAAAATTTCATAATGTCTAAGTAGAATAAATGCAAATAGATCCACATGGAGACGCATTGTAATCAAACTGTCAAAAGGCAGGACAAAAGGAATCTTGAAAGCAGCAAGAGTAGAACAATTCACCATGTACAAGAAATCTTTAATAAGATTGATAACCCATTTTACAAAAGAAAATATAGAAGGAAGGATGGCATAGTCAAACTGAAAGAAAAACAACTATAAACCAAGAGTTCGAATCTGGCAAAACGACCTTTCAAAAATGAAAGAGAAATTAATGCATTCCCAGATAAGTCAAAGCGGAGGAAAGCTGCTATCAGTACTAAATGCCACTGAATTACTCACTTTAAAATGGTGAATTTTGTGTTATGTAAATTTCACTTCAAGGAAGTATACAAGGCAGGTATATCTCCAGAGGACACAGGTCTTTCATCCAAAATTCTAGTGATTTTGTACTGTTTCTCTTCTATCCGTTTACCAAGGGCTTCATTCAGAATCTGTAAGGACCTCACATACTTCAAGTCCCATTGGATCTGCTACATTATAAGGCACAGTTGATAAAAAAAAAAAAAAAAGTCCAGTTCTGCGACAAAATTTCTTTTGCTCCATATCCCTCTCAAAACCAGTGGCTTTATAGATTGCTTAATGAGTGGTTCAAAGCAGACTCAAACATGATAAATTGTGTTAGTCACTTAGCCGCATCCAACTGTTTGTGATCCCAGGGATTGTAGCCTGCCAGGCTCATCTGTCCTTGGAATTCTCCAGGCCAGAACACTGGAATGGGTAGCCATTCCCTTCTCCAGGAAATCTTTACGACCCAGGGATTGAACCTGTCTCCTGCATCTCGTGCATTGGCGGGTGGATTTTTTACTACTGAGCCACCAGGGAGGTATACATATATCACATTTTGGATACATAATGGACCAATGGAACAAAAATGTGCTCAGAAATTTTTGTAGTACACATACATAATTTCTAATTTGTTTCAAAGCGCTAATAATCTAATGAGTACAGTAAAAGAGTATAGTCAAAATACACAAATGTTTACAGATACATAAAGTAACTGAATTACAGAATCATTGTGACAACATGTTGACTATAATGTGTGTATAATATAATATATATATGTTGACTATTATACATATATTTTATTATACATATATAATACAAAATTGCTCACAGAAAATGTAAAGTGGCTTTCTGTCTCTTTTGGGGACATGAATGTCATGTTTTCATTTTGGAGAAAGTAATTCATCCTACCACAGGCCACGAGATCTCTTCGTCTATGCTGTGTCGATGTTTTCAAGTTTCTGTAAATGCCTTGTCTTAACGTCCCACTTCCTGGTCTTTATTTATATTTTACAGTGGGGAACTATAGTGATATCACTGATCACATTAAAACAAAAGACAACAATTTGATTAAACTTTAGCAACAACCTCAAGAGTTAACATACTCATGTGGAGTAGTCCACACATGTAAGAGAGTACCTAACATGGTAGGTGGTGTTGCTATTCAACTGTGCTCTGAAAGAATATAAAAAGTGTACATTCCTTTCTCTATAATTTAAGAAGTCTGCAATAAAGGGTATAGCGCTGAGTACTGCTGGAACCCAAAGTAGAAAATCTTAAGCTAATCATATAGAATATGAAGGAACTCAGTATCTCTGATAGCCGTCTTCCCTGGTGGCTGCCTGCAATGCGAGAGACCTGGGTTTGATCCCTGGGTAGGGAAGATCCCCTGGAGAAGGAAATGGCAACCCACTCCAGTATTCCTGCCTGGAGAATCCCATGGACGGAGGAGCCTGGTGGGCTACAGTCCACGGGGTCGCAAAGAGTCAGACACGACTGAGCGACTTCACTTCAAGAGTTAACATTGTTTTTAAATGATGCCTATGAGTGATGGTTAGCATTCTCTGCAGAAGTTTTTATATAATGAAACATGACTTTTCCTTTAGATCAAATGACAGATTTTCTAAATTAAGTTCAGTTATACTTGATTCTGAATTTTCTTATGAATATACATAGGGGTGGAGGATAGTTGCTAATAAGTTATTTCAATTGTAGAAGGTAGATTTTGCAAATAATTAGAGGTAGTAAGACTTACATGTCTTTTCAGAAGCATCAAAAAAAAAAAAAGTCAAGTTAATTCCAGTAGTGGGTCAGATTTACTCTATTCAGAGAATCTAAATAAAAAGTTGTTAGAAATTCATTCTATTGAAGGTGAAACATCAGATGTTATTGTGAATGCAATTTTAAATTCAGCTGAAAATTCAACTTTGAGAATTCATTTGTTTTTCAGTAAAATCAAAACAAGAAATTTAATGATGCATAACAGCATTAAGGCAGAAAAAGAACATTTTTTTTTTCTGAGTTAATGGACCAATGGAACAAAAATGTGCTCAGAAATTTTTGCAGTGAACACATAGTTCCTAATTGCTTTCAAAGAAGCACTAATAATCTAATAATTACAGTAAAAAAAAAAACTATAGTCAAAATACATAAATGTTTACAGATACACACAGTAACTGAATTACAGAATCACTATGACAAAAATGTTGACTACGAAAATTCAGCATGGCAACACATGCTTTCACTGAGGTTTAACATCAGTCAAGTTTTAGAAAGAGCTTTTGAAGAACTACTTTGTAAATTGACTAAAATGTTCTATAATGATATTAAACATTTTAAAAAGAGTTTTCTAAATCTGGCATGTATTTTATTAAAAATCAGCTGTAAATCTTTAATCAGTATACTCAACAACTGGGGTACCAAAGAAACCCAGCCTTTGTGCTTTCAGCAAATTAAGACTTGAAATCAAAGCTTGCAAACAGGAAGGCATTTAAATTTAATTCTGCAAAAGCAAACATGAAGCTGAACAAATTAAACAAAGAGAATTTAAATGGTGTTGAAGATTTAACTTTTAAATTCTGCAATTACTCTTTCAAATATCTCAATTGTGGGAAGAATCTTTTGATGGAGCTCCTATTTTTATTTCGGCAAATTGATATTTAACACCAGAAAAGAATGAAATTGAAATGGTCTCTGTGGTTTTACAGTATCTACATTTGTTGAAACATTCAAAATAATTTGATCAGATTTCAGTTGCAAAAATATTTTTCAGAGGAAGATAAACATTTTTGAGGCAAAATAACACTACTATGGAAATATATGGTGCAAAATAGATATCAATTTTATTACAAATGTTAGAATTATGAAGAGGTCCTGTTTAGACTAATAAATGTAAACATTGTAATTACAAAGTATCTTAGCACTTATACCGTACTTTTCAATTTAAAAATGTTATGGTCAACAGAGAATGATTAAATTAAATGTCATAACTTGAAAATTATTAATCATAACATGCAACCTTGAAGTTTCAGAAAATTTTACTTGAAAAAATAAGATTATACCAAAAAAAAAATACAATCTTCAAAAATACCAGTGAGCTACATAAGGCTAAAAAATTGATTAATATACATAAGTGTATGCCAAAAATGCATTGCTTTAATACTTTTTTTATTTCAGATAATCAATATATATTTTTAAATTTTGTTTTAATGTATTTAGAAATATATCACTATTTTCTTCTAGACATAATTATGGAAAGCTTTTTCTTTTAAAGAACAATTTCATACATCCACAAATAAATCAGTTGCTAATCAATATAGAAATATTTTCCAAATGATATCATGTTAATTCAATAAATTTTATGGTCAGCCTAGCCATTACCCTACTGGACTCCTGACCTTGAGCTAGTAATCATAGGTGGCAAAGAGGAATCATTGTATTATCTCCATGACCAGCTAAACAAAAACAAACATAAAGCATAAGAGAGAATATAGCTTGGGGGTTGAAAGAATGGATCCTGGGGCCATGCCATTGAAATTCATGGCCTCAGAAGAGCCACTTTCTAGCTGTGTGACCTTGCTTCAGTTTCCTCCGTTGCTCAGCCCTGGGCCCCGTGACGATCAAATGAGTTAATACACGGAAAGCACTTACAGCAGTGTAGAGCAAGTTGTAAGAACACAGAGCTGCTGCTCTTAGTTTTGCAATCTAAATAGCTACATTATTACAGCTTCGTTACAGTTCTCTGCTGGCCTTCATTTCCTTTGCATTCACACTGATGCCCAAAAGTCCCTTGTTTCCAGAAACATGGGAGCTGCCACTCTCCAGCAGCTTGAATTCCATTGTGTTCTTTCCCTTTCTATAATCCTAGCTTTTTTTCAGTTGCTCTCTCTGATCCCTTCCAGATTTCAGCTTGCCCTGTGGCAAACCGGCCTCAGTTCCTGACGTTCTTTGCTTGACTTGGCAAATCTGTGCCTCAACCGTACCACACCAGCAATAAGGAGACTCCTGAGCCCAATCTGGCAACAGACGAGGCATTAATGTGAATGAGTCGAAATTCCCAGACGGGATTTTCAAAAGCTCAAAGGGAAATTATGATGGGTTTCTCCTGCCACTGATCTTCAAGCTAGGAAACGACAGATTCATGAATGGTATCATCTTCAACAAGGCTTCCTGGTTCCAGTCTAACAGTCCTGTTATTTTGCTTAAATCCATGACATGGGCTAATTACTGAGATGGCTTCATGTGTGAGTCTACCAAAGAACATCTTTATGTGCTTGAATTTAGGCTTCTAGTAAAAGGAACACAAGAAGGGCTTTTAGCCCAGGGATGCATTTGTACAAAGATGAAGCAAACAAAAGGAGCAGAAAAATGACTGGCTGATAGTTCCAAACAAATTCTTCCCTTTAATAACATTTGCTAGTAAAATAGGATGGCTGTGCTTGGTTCTCAAGGCAGGATGAGCTAAGTGTTTTTAGCCAAATTCTCATTGGAATTAGAAAGATTAAGCTTTGCTGGGTGCCAAGAGGTGAATTCTTCAATAATCATTTTCTGGACTTCCCTGGTAGTCCAGTGGCTCAGAATCTGCCAACCAATACAGGGAACCTGGGTTTGATCCCTGATCTGGGAAGATTCCATCTGCTCTGGGGCAGCTAAGCCTGAGGGCTACAAATACTGAGCCTGTATTCCACAACAAGAAAAGCCACCACAATGAGAAGCCTGCACGCCAACTAGAGAGCAGGCAATGCTTGCCGAAACTAGAGAAAGCTCGTGCACACCAACAAAGACCCAGCACAGCCAAAAAATAAAAATCATTTCCTAAGAACCAACCCCGCACCATGCTCTGAGGTAGAAACTAAATGCATGGGTATGAATGATACTGTCATTTTATATTAGTTTATAAAATAATTTATATTTGATAAATTTATTTTAGTTTCCAGTTTATAGTAGTTTCCTAGGCTGCTGTAACAAAGTACCACATACTGCATGGCTTAACAGAAATTTATTATCTCACAGTTCTGGAGGTCAGAAATTCAAAATTAGAGTATCAGCAGAGTCAGTTCCTTCTTGAGGCTCTGAAGGAAATCGGTCCCATACCCCTCTCCTAGCATCTGGTTGTTCTTGACATTCTTTGACTTGCACATTCATCACTGTGATTTCTACCTATGTCATCATAGCATCTTCTGTCCTGTGTGTCTCTGTGTCTTCGTTTGGTTTTCTTATAAGAATACCAGGTTTTAGATCTGGAGCCCATCCTAATATCCTGGTGGCTCAGACAGTAAAGAATCTATGCAGAAGACCCAGGATCGATCCCTAGGTCAGGAAGATCCCCTAGGAAAAGGAATGGCTATCTACTCCAGTATTCTGGCCTGAAGAATTCCATGGGCAGAGGAGCCTGGCAGGCTACAGTCCATGGGGTCTCAAAGAATCGGACATAACTGAGCAACTATCACTTTCACTTCCCCTAAGTTAACTAACTATATCTGCAAAAACAGTTTCCAAATAGGTAACATTCTGAAGATGTAAATGGATGGGAATTTTGGGAAAACACTATTCAACTGACCACACTCTTCTTAAGGAGCTCACAGTCTAATGATAGATTGAGATAAGTAAGGAAGAGATTGGGCTTCCCTTGTAGCTCAGTTGGTAAAGAATCTGCCTGCAGTGCAGGAGACCCGGGTTCGATTCCTGGGTTGGGAAGATCCCCTGGAAAAGGAAATAGCAACCCACTCCAGTATCCTTGCCTGGAAAATCTCATGGACAGAGGGCTGCAGTAGTCCATGGGGTCACAAAGAGTGGGGCACGACTGAGCGACTAACACTAAGGAAGAAATTACCACCCACTTTGATGTGAGCTGTGAGAGAGAAAAGCTAGGATGCTACAAAAGCATGGAGGAGAAATACCCAACTAGCTTGGTATTAAGGAAACTTTCTTTAAATAGTTATATTATTAAATGAGAATGGAAAGAAAAATAGAAATAAGATAAGGCAGAACCATTTGGTCCTTAAAACTCAACATTAAAAATCTAAGGTCATAGCATCTGGTTCCATCAGTTCATGACAAATAGATGGGGAGAAAGTGGAAAACAGTGACAGACTTTTCTTGGGCTCCAAAATCACTACAGACAGTGACCACAACCATGAAATTAAAAGATCCTTGCTCCCTGGAAGGAGAGCTATAACAAACCTAGACACATATTAATAAGTGAAGACATAACCTTGCTAACAAAAGTCTAAACAAATGTATAGTCAAAACTATGGTTTTTCCAGTAGTCATATATGGATGTGAGAGTTGGACCATAAGGAAGGCTAAGCACCGAAGAACTGATGCTTTCAACCTGTGGTGTTAAAGAAACTCTCGAGTCTCTTGGACTGCAAGGAGATCAAACCAGTCAATCTAATCCTAAAGAAAATCAACCCTGAATATTTATTGGAAGGACTGATGCTGAAGCTGAAGGTCCAATACTTGGCCACCTGATGCCAAGAGCCGATGCATTGGAAAAGACCCTGATGCTTGGAAAAGATTGGAAGCAGTATGAGAAGGGGGTGACAGAAGATGAGATGGTTGGATGGCATCATCGACTCAATGGACATGAGCTTGAGCAAAATCTGGGAGATAGTGAAGGACAGGGAAGCCTGGCATGCTATAGTACATGGGGTTGCAAAGAGTTAGACATTACTGAGCGACTGAACAAGGACCGTTTGGAAAGGTTATCGGGAAATACTAATGTCCCCATAGACAATGCTGATCATGTCCCTAAAGTAGCACAAGATTTCAGGTTTGCCTAATTTTCACTAGAAGTATCCAACAGTCCCAAAGCAACATAAATAAAGGCAGATGTTTGTATTTATCCAGGCTCACTGAATCATCTAGCAGCAGAGGCAGTAAGGAGATGAAGGTATCTGCCAGAATTCTCTATATTTTTAAAAAGAAAATCTGAAAGGTCATTGATATGGGAGAACATAGAAAATGAAAGGTCTGTGGTCTTAACAAATTGAAGGATTAAATGAAGGGCCTAAATTGCAGAAGGCATAGAAGTTAAAGTTCAGAGAGCAGTAAGATCCAGAAATGAAAAGATCTCAGATACAAAGATGTCAGATGGCTATTTCTGCATGTAACCTGGAGTGAAAGCAGATACTAGGGACGTTCAACCAGGTGACCAAGTCACTCAAACTGTGATGAGTGACTAAACAGACAGCAAAAATAGGGCAGTAGAAAGTTTTATAGCTGGGTATCATGTCTCAAACAATCATCATTGTAACTGCCAATGTTTATTACATACCTTCTGTGGCCCACCACTAATATATATATTAATATTAATCTTCAAAGTGCCCTTATGGGGGATAAACTGCTCTTCTCCCCAGTTTACGAATGAACACTGAAGGGTCAGATAAACAGCAGAGTTTTCTTCTAGGCCACCGTTTATTGGCTGTGCACATTTACTCCTGCTGTAAGTGAGAGGCCAGGTATAAGTGAGCGTAGAGTGATAGATTAGAAAGCTGCTGAGGAGGAACAGGATGAAGAAGCTGACTTCGTACCTTAACATAAGCATCTGTTAAAGAGGCATGCCAGAAATCAATGTGTGTACGCAGCAGACTCCAACATTATCAGCACCAGGGGCCAGTTCATTGGAAGAAAATTTTTCCGTGGACGGGGGGTGGTGAGGGGTGGGAGATGGGTGGTGAGGGATGGTTTCAGGATGATTCAAACCCATTACATTTATTGTGTACTTTGTTTCTATTACAATCACATCAGCTCCATCTCAGATCATTAGACATTAAATCCTGAAGGCTGTGGACCCCTGCCCTAAGGGATACGGGATCTCAGTTTTATCAGGTAGAGGGAAGATCCTGTCTGGATGCTGATAGGCATGTGTTGATTCAACATTCAGTGAGATCTTAAAGGCCCCAGATTTGAGAAAAGCCAAGAATGCAAGGGGCAGCGGGGTGTGTGCACATGAGGCAGGATGGTTGGATATTTTGAAGATTTCACATAAGACACTGGATAGAATTGTTTACCACTAGCAGGTCCTAGGGCTCAGTGAGCCCCAAGAAACCTGGTGATGTTGCTGGACAAGGCATTGCATTGATTATATTCCGTGAGGCATAAAGTTCATCCTTCCAGCTTCACTGTGGTATATTCACATTCATATGTACTTTCATACATTCAACTTACATTCTCTCTAGGCTACAGGGAAACATGCAGGAAAGATAGGACTATGCCACTTCTAGGCTTGCTAATTGCTCTAGTCATTCCTTGAGTTTATCATCAGTTGGTAGGCTATGTTTGGCAGCTGAAAGCATACAGGCTGGCCAAAAAGTTTTGTACATATATATATATCTCCTCTAGAGAAATATTTATTCATATTCTTGCCTATTTTTTAAGTAGGGTATTTACTTTTTGTTGAATTGTAGAAGTTCTTCATATATTCTGCATAGTAGATTCCTATCTAATACATGATTTCTCAATATTTTCTCCTAGTTGGGGGTTGTCTTTTCACTTTCTTGATACTGTCCTTTCACTCATAAAAGATTTTAATTTTGATGAGGTCCAATTTATATATTGGTTCTCGTGCTTTGGGTGTTGTATCTAAGGAACTATTGCCTAACCCAAGATCGTGAAGAGTTACACCTATTTACTTGTAAGAATTTTGTACTTTTAGCTTTTATATCTTGGTCTTTAATACATTTTGAGTTATTTTCACATGATATAAGTAGTAGTCATGCATCGTTTGTTAAAAATAAAACAAACAACTGTTCTTTTCCCCCCGCTAAATTGTCTTGGCAGACTTATTGAAAATCAATTGAGCACTAATGTGCTTATTGTACTAATGTGTTTATTTATGGACTCCAAGTTCTATTTCATTGAGCTATATGTCTATCTTTGTACTAGTATCACCATAAAGAATTAATTACCATAGATTGGTAGTAAGTTTTGAAATCTAGAAATGTAAGTCTTCTAACTCTGCTCACCACTGTCAAGATTATTTTGACTGTTCGGTCTCTTACAACTCCACATGAATTTCAGGGTCTTCTTGCTAATTTTTGTAGAGAGGCAGCTGGAATTTTGATAGAGAAGATACTGAATCTTTAGATAAATTTGAGGTGTATTTCCATTTTAATAATATTTAATCTGCTAGTCTGTGAACAAAGGATGCCTTTCAAGTCTTTTTCATTTTTGGTGGGTAGGTAGCAATATTTTGTAGTTTTTCTTTGTGTGCTTGTTTGTTTTGCAGCACTGAGAAGCTTTCAGGGTCTTGGTTCCCTGACCAGGGATTGAATCTGCGCCCATGGCAGTGAGAGTACTGAGTCCTAACTACTGGATTGTCAGGGAATTTCTGATATTTTGTATCTTTAAATGTCTTATTTTTTTTGTTGTTAAATTTAATACTATTATTTAATATTTATAATGTTCTCATAAATAGAATTGTTTCCTTAATTTCATTTTTGTATTGCTATTTACTACTGTAGAGGAATGCAACTGATATTTATGTATTGATTTTCAATCATACAACTTTGGTGAACTCGATTACTAGTTATAATAGGCATAGGCATTTTTCATTGATTTAAACAGTCAATGACGGGGTTTTTACATTTAATATCATGTCATGAACAAACAGAGATAGTTTTACTTCTTCCTTACCAATTTGGATGACATTTATTTAACCTGGCTAGAGTCTCTAAAAGAATGATGAACCAAAGTAACAAGAATGGATACCCTTGTCTTGGTCATGATTTTACAGGGAGAGTTTTCAGTCTTTCACTATTAAATGTGATGTTCATCATGGGTTTTTCATAAACAGACTTTGTCGGATGGACTTAGTTCCCTTCTGTTCCTAGTTTGCTGTATGTTTTAATGATGGAAGGGTGTTGGATTTTTTCAAATGCTTTTCACGCTTCTATTGAGATGAGCATGTGTTTTTCCCCCTTCATTCTATTATTATGCTGCTTGCCATTGATTTATTTGTGTATTTGAATCAACCTTGCATTTTTCGGGTTAAACGCCATTTAGTATATAATCCTCTTTAACATGCTGCTGGATTCAGTTTTCTGGTATTTTATAAGAGGACTTTTACATCTGTATTTATAAGGGATATCATTCTTTACTACTTGATTTTCTTGTATACCTTTTATGATTTTGCTCTCAGGGCAATGCTGGCCTTGTATAAGGTGGGAAGTGTTCCTTCCTCTTTCATTTTTCCAAACAGTTTGTGAAGATCTGGTATTAATTCATCTTTAAATGTTGATAAAATTCACCAGGGAAGCCATGTGGTCCTCCTAGGCTTTTCTTTTTGGTGAATTTTTTTGATTTCTAACTCAATCTCTTGTTTTTAACCTATTTAGAGAGTCTATTTTGTCTTGAATCAGTTTTAATAGTTAATATCTTTCTGAGAATTTGTCTGTATCACCCAGGTTATGTAATTTTCCAGCATACAATTGTTTCTTTATAATCCTTTTTTTCTGTAAGATTAATAATGTCCCCTCTTTCATAGTAATGCTCTCTTTTTCATGGGTATATTTAAAGGTCGTAAGAGCCAACTTGAAGGGCTCCTATTAGCCAATTGTTAGACAAACTGAGCATCAAAATACATAATTAAATGGAGTAAGAAATCATGAGTTCATATTAATATAACTAAGGAAATTAATAAATATGGGAGAAGCAATACTCTTCCTTACAAGAGCATGTCAACTAACTATAGAAAGGATGATAAAGTTAGAAATTTTTCATTGATCCTAAACCAGTGATTTAACACTTAATGGGGAAAAGTATATTTTTTGGTCCCACAGTGTCTACCCACAAATTATATTTTATGAGAGAAAATAGTAATTTCACAGTGAAGAAACCTAGTAAACACCCCATTACCAAGTTATTAAAGTTAATATCAATAATATTGAGGATATCTGGAATCATGTGATTCTTGATTTGATACACTGAAGAGAACATAACACTCCTACTATTTCCAAACAACAAAAACATAAAAATAATGATACGGAGATATCAAACAAACTATTAATAATGGGCATTCTATAATGTGACTGGGCTTTTCAAAAACATCAAGGTCAACAAACACAAAGAAAGCCTCAGGAACGATTCCGTATTAAAGGGGAATGAAGCTCACAACAATGAAATACAATGCCAGATCTTCGGTTAGGTACTGGATTAGAGAAAATGACAATATAAAGTTTATTGTGGGACAGGTGGACAAGTCGCTTAACCATCTCACGTCTAATTTTCTTCAACTGTCAAAGGAGGCAAACCTCTAGCATCTTCTAAAGCCATTAGTGTAGGGAATGAGATATCATTGTGAAATATACAGCACAGGTCTAGACTCCATAAATGTTTAATATAAACTCACTGAAAGTTTCTTTATCTTCTATGACCCTCTCATTCTACCCCATGATTGATTCTGACCTAGTGGCTAGGCTCATCCTGCCCATTTAATCTGTATTTACTACTTAATTATAGCCTAGGGTCACTTTTGCAACTGTTCCACCACTGTCGGGTTGTAACAACTTTGCTGCTGACTTTTCCTTCTAGATATTTTCACAAGATGTGCAACTCTGATACCTCTCTTTGCAAGTGACCCAGACCCTCAAGCTACACCTTCTGATAATAGCATTTTATCTCCCTCTCCTCCCTACCCACAGTGTGTGTGTGTGTGACTGTGTTTGTGCCAGTGTTCATGCACACATTCAAGACTTCTCTTCTGATACTGCACTTCCCTGATGGCTCAGTAGGTAAAGAATCTGCCTGCAATGCCAGAGACACAGGAGACATGGGTTCGATACGCAGGTTGGGAAGATCCCCTGATGGAGGAGAATGGTGACCCATCCATTATTCTTGCCTGAAGAATCCCATGGACAGGGGAGCCTGGCGGGCTACAGTCCATGAGGTCACAAAGAGTTGAATATGACTTAGCCACAAAGCACTTCTAACATTAGCCAAATTCATTATCAAATGTCAAATATCTCTTTCTCAGTAATATCTTCTCAAACCACTATTATTTATTATGATTATAAATTATGATGATTTAAAATTTTTTCTTTCTTTCTTTTTGTATTTTTTGGCCGTGGGGAACTTAGCTCCCTGACCAAGAATTGAACCCCAGGCCCACGGCAGTGAAGGCCCCTAGTCTTCAACCATTGGACCACAAGGGATTCCCCATCAAACTACATTTAAAATGGCAATCACCGCCACCCAACAACCTCTAGACTTTAACATTTTTCTTTATTCTCCCTCATAACACTTTTTACACTTCTACACACTATTTGTGTTTACTTGGTTGTTTTGACCATTTTCTGTCTCCTTTTGCTGGAATGTAAACTCTATCAAGTTAGGTGATTTCAGCTGTATTTTCAGGGATATATCTTCAGCATCTACAGTAGTGCCTGACATTTGGTAGATACTTGATAATATTTGTTAATAAATGAAAAATTCTCATTTGTTGGGCAGGTGCCCTTGTGCTGCTTTTGACAGAACTGAGAGCTTTAGAGAATATACCACGGTCACTGTGCTAAACCTATTCCTTCATCACGTTGAACAGTATTTCTCAAACTGGGCTTCATCAATAAAAATTCAGCAGTTCCTGAGTTCATGTGGAATTTAAAAGACTTGAGAAAAGTTGTTTAAGATCTTATTTGAGACAAAGAATTACACATATAAGAGCAAACATCTGGAACTCTGAGGAATATAAAGAAATGAAATGTGCCAGAGGAATTTCTGTTTTACAAAACTACACTCACTTGGTACCAAGAGAAAAGGGATCCCTAGACAGTCACCATTCCGACTTCAGGAATAAAAGGAAAACAGAAATTAAAGTGATTTTAAATATGGGTGATAGATAGTGAAGGGAAGAGGGAAGTCTCAAGTTAGACCTGAATATTGATGCAGAGTGTCACCACAACAGTTTTCTAAATATTTCAAAATAAACAATATTGTAAATGCTTATTTGGAGAAGGCAATGGCACCCCACTCCAGTACTCTTGCCTGGAGAATCCCATGGACAGAGGAGCCTGGTAGGCTACAGTCCATGGGGTCGTTAAGAGTTGGACACGACTGAGTGACTTCACTTTCACTTCTCACTTTCATGCATTGGAGAAGGAAATGGCAACCCACTCCAGTGTTCTTGCCTGGAGAATCCCAGGGACGGTGGAGCCGGTGGGCTGCCTTCTATGGGGTCACAGAGAGTCGGACACGACTGAAGCAACTTAGCCACTGCGGTAAACGCTTATTTGGAAAGGGAAGTGTGAACAGTTGATTGTTTTTCATGATAAGGAAACTCTCATTGAAAAAATCTCACAATTGAACTCTCACTGGAAGATATCTCCCATTTCAGAGAGGTTCATGTATTATACATATACCATGCAACTGGAACAGAATCACTAGAAGGACTGACATACTGGTGATGCTTACCAAGAATATTGCTTGCTTACACCAAGAATATTTATCCTTTTATATCCCACTTTCTCCTTTATCTACAAGCCTCTAGATAGTATTAAGCCCCTGCTCTAATGTTTGATTTGCAACCGTAACGTTAAGTCTAGATTGGTGGTGCTAGGGGTAAAGAACCTGCCTGCCAATACGGGAGACTTGAGAGACACAGGTTTGATCCCTTGGAGGAGGGCATGGCAACCCACGTTAGTATTCATGCCTGGAGAAACCCATGGACAGAGGAGCCTGGTAGGCTATAGTCCATGGGGTCCCAAAGACCTGGATACTGCTAAAGTGACTTAGCATGCAGAATGCACAGATTATATACTATACTGTGGTCCAGGGGACAACAATTACCAGAGAAATGAGAAACCTTCTTGTGTCTTGGTGTGTGCAGCAGACACTGTGATTCTTACATGATCCTGTGGTCTGTTCACAAAAGTGGAGAATACTAGATTGAAAGATGGATAACTCAACTTTGGAGGTGCTGGCAACATGCACTGTTCATTACATATTCTCTGTTGGGCAATATGTCTGGACTTAACATGAGAAAGAAAGAGAATCATGGGTAAACCAGTTGCCAAGGGCATAACTTGACCTTACAATTTAATGGAATTAACTGCCCATTCTCAGAGAAGGCAACGGCACCCTACTCCAGTACTCTTGTCTGGAAAATTCCATAGATGGAGGAGCCTGGTGGGCTGCAGTCGCAGAGTCAGACATGACTGAGCAACTTCACTTTCACTTTTTACTTTCACGCATTGGAGAAGGAAATGGCAACCCACACCAGTGTTCTTGCCTGGAGAATCCCAGGGATGGGGGAGCCTGGTGGGCTGCCATCTCTGGGGTTGCACAGAGTTGGACACGACTGAAGCGACTTAGCAGCAGCAGCAACTGCCCATTCTAATCTGTTTCTGAGTCTCCCAGGTGGAGGAGCTGATTTGTGCTTCCACCTCTAATCAAGAGTGACCTCAAGAAAGGAAAGACGGCCTCCTCTGAAACATCAGAGACCTCTAGCTTCAAAAATGCCAACTAGAGTTCTGACGGATGGTAGACTCCCACATCCCGTATATCAAGATTAATATTCTGAAGAATATGAGAAGAGTTCCAGCATTTCCCTGAGTTCACTTTGTCCATAAAAAGGAGAACATTCTTTACCTACCAGAAGAAGAAACTGGTGGGGTGAACACTTTCAGCTCTTCTCTCACTCTTGCATGTTTTTTCTTTCTGTATGTGATTAGAGTCCAGGACACTGGCTGGCTTAGTGGGAGCACCAAATTGGCTTCAATACTTGAATCATATCCTCCTGTTCTCACTTCCTGAGGTCTATTATACAAGCACTGATTGTTCTCTCACCCAGGCATGGCATGTCTCTGCCCTCACCCCTTCCTTCATAGCAGAGAAAACTGGTGGCCCTATTTTGGCTTTAATTAACTGGAACTCTTGTATTAAGGTTTACGGGTACAGCCTGGAAACACATTAGTCATACAGATATTCATGTTTTTTGTTTTTGCTCTGTTTGTATGTACTCAAGAGAGATGAGAGTATCTTAGCCATTCCCTCACAACTTCAACAAAAACAGTTCCATTATTCAAGCTTTCAGAGATTCCAAATCAAATTTAGGTCTGCAACAGTATTTTAATATAGAAATGCATCCCCATAGATCAGCTTTGTCTTCTGTCAAGAGCGGAATGGGGAGGTTGAGGGAAGATCTAAGAAAAAGCCGGGAGAAGGGAAGGGGCAGGATGTCAGACAACCTCCTGTTTTTAGAGCTGGTAATGCTGCCTAGTCCTGGCTGGGCCAGCCCGGAAAGAAGTATGTGGGCTGGCTGGAGAATTAATTGAATTTCACAACTTGCCTCACATTCCTGCTGACACAAAGTGCCTTGCAAGGAGGGAAGCATCACAGGAGGCCAACACAATGGCAAGACCAAGGTTGGGCACTGCTGTGAGTCTTTCTATAAGTGACTCCTGGCTCAAAATAGCCTGCCTGTTAGCACCCCAGCCGAGAGCCCCTACAGACAAGCAAGGAAGAGATGTGCTGTCTCTAAGATACATACGGGCTGCCCTCTGCTCCAAAACGAAGCCATTGATTGACCTGTGGTCGCCCTTCCCCTCTCAGCGCTAGAGGCCTCACCTATGAAGAAGGCATTCTGACGGCATGAAGTTTAAATTCCTTCCCGCTGTGATTCTCTATTGTCTAAGGATGGGAGGATCAACTCAAGACTTCCTTTCGCAGCAGTCCCACGCCCCATTAATGTGCAGAACCTGACTCAGGGTATATACTAAGCTTCCTGTCTCATTTCTCCACCTAGATAGGAACCAAGGGAAGGATGTAACTCTGAACCAGGCACTTTACAAGTCTTTACGTAGGTCTTTACACGCCACCTTTACAAAACCAATGCAAGAGCTAAAGGAGGGGTTGTACTTTACTAATAAGGAGACAATGGCTCAAAGAATTTAGAGGACTTACCCTGTGTAAAAAAAAAATAATAATAAAAGGCAAGAAAAAGAGGTATAATTAAAATTCAAACTATAAACTCCAAAGCCAGGGGCTATTCTCATAGAACAATTCTGCCTACATGAAGCCTGAATTGTTTCTGTGACCGTTCCCATAACATCATTACTAAATACATGTTTATTAATGAATGGCTGTCTAAAGGAAAATATGATTTATTAGGTTAAATATATTAAAGTGTTTGATCAGTGAACAGAAACATTATTGTGAACAAATTCTGACTTCAAATAATATTTCTAAGAATATTCTGCAAGATGACCTTCATTTATTCATGTATTCAGACATTTAAAAAAAAAACAGCACCTACAGGATGCTAGGCACTGGGCCAGGGGTAGGTCAAAGAGGAAATGATCCTTGAATATATAGCACATACAGTTTTGTGGTAGGACAGCCTACATTTAGTGAATTTGAAGTCACAACAGGGATGCGAGCTGTGAGAGAAGGGTGACCTAGAAGCTGAGTGTGTGTCCTGGGGTGTCAGGTCAGGCTTTCCTGTACTCATGGTGGCTCAGCTGAAATTTACAGGCAGTGCAGACCTTAATCAGGTGGGAGAGGTCAAGAGTACAATCACGCTGTGTAGCAGACAGCATGTGCAGCGGGGGACACGGGGCAGGGAGCAGCAGGATCCTCTGCAGGAATGGAGAGAGAGCTGCTAAGGCTGAAGTGAGCCTATGGGGGCACCGGGGTCCAGAGCTCACTGCGCAAAGAGGTGGTTTTCTAACATGCATACCTGCAAACTCTGCTGCACTCACACTCATCTCAACCTCCTTCAAGACCCTTTTATGAAGAGCTCCTTCTTTTCTAGGCTCATCCCTTCATTCGGGGTCTGCAGCTCACTCCCACCCTCTTCACGGGCTTCATGCTTTGACACTTTTTCTGGGTTCAACTTCACTTACGTCCCTTTCCCTTCTGCAGGATTATCATTAATATGCAAACACACTATAATACCCCCTGTCTTAAAAATCAACAACATTGATACCCACATTCCCTTAGCATCTGCCATGATGCTTCCCTTTTTCTTTTTATAGACAAAATTGTTTATAAAGTTGTCTTCATAAGCAATTTCTCACATCTCATTCTCCACCTCTCTCTCTCTCTCTTTCTTTCTCTCTCTCTCTCATACACACACACACACACACACACTCACACACACACAGGCAATTACTATTCAAAATTAGTAAATGTAACATACATTTACAAAAAGGCAGCAAGCAACGAACTGCCACAACCATCAATAGAAGAACAAAAGAACAGAGTCAGCACCTCAGGAGCCCTCTTGTTTGCTCTTCCCAATTCTACTCTTGCTACACTCCAAAATTAACTATTCTTAATTTTACTTAAGCACTTTTACCTCTACTTTGTAGTTTTACCAGCTATGCTTGCATCCCTAAATGCTATTGTTTAGTTTATCTTGCCTGATATTTTAAACTCATAACCATATGGTATAAAGTTATTTGCATGCAACCCACTCCAGTACTCTCGCCTGGAGAATCCCATGGACAGAGAAGCCTGATAGGCTACAATCCATGGGGTCACAAAGAGTCGGACACGACTGAGTGACTTCACTTTCACTTTATTTCATTCAACATCATGTTTGTGAGAGTCATCATGTTGCACGAAGCTGCAGTTTATACATTTTCATTGTTAAAAAGTCTTTCATTATATATACATGACCCTTTATTTGATTATTAATAGACATGGGATTGTTTAGAGTTTGGGCTCATGAATATGTCTATTGGTAAATGCCAGTAGATGCAAAAGTGAGCGATCACAGGCTTTACATATCTTCAACTTGAATAGATATTTCACTAGTATAATACAAAAATGTTTTCTGAAACACACCAACTTACCCTCCCATTAGTAATATATGAGAGGATTTTTTGCTTTGTTTTGATTCACATCATATTCATTAGCACTTAGAAATATTAGTCACTTTTTCTTTTTCTCTTAGTGTTCTGGTGAAATGTTGTATTAAACTATGATTAAAATTTACATTTTCTGATTATTATCATAAAATTGAGCACTTTTCAAACATATGCATTAAAGGTCAATTGGACAGACACTTTAGTAAAATGTTTGTTCAGTTATTTTGCAAATGTTTCTATTGGGTAGTCTATTATTTTTTCTTAGTGAAATAGTTATAGATCATCCAAGGCTTTATTGGTTATATGGGCTTAAAATATCATCCACTCTGTATCTTTTTAATCCTTTTACTAGTCTTTTTTAAACAAAAATGCCTAACTTTAATATAGTTCCACTTTTCAATATTTTCCTCTGTAGTTACATATATTTACGTCATTTCAAAAAGCTTTTCGTACACCAAGATCATAAGCATATTTTCATACATTATCTTTTGGAAGCCTCATTGTTTTGTTGTCCATATAGGCTTTGAAAATCCATACTTACAGCCCCCCTGAAATTTATTTTTGTGTCATGTACAAGATAGGAGTCAAATTTCATTTTTGTTCACTTGGATATCCAACTGACTCAACAGCATTTATTATTTGCTATATTTATATTCCTACTGCTTTGAAATTCCTCCTTTTAAAACAAGTGACTATTTATGAGTATGTATGCATCTGGGCTGTTTACTATTTTTGCGCAGCCCTTGTATAATTTATAGAATATCATACTCCATTATGTATGATATTTGCAACAAAATTCTTTAGAGATATTCTTTATCAGATCAACCAATTCTCTTTTATTCCTAGGTTGCTAAAGACATAAAGGATGAATAGATGTTAAATTTTATCAACATCTTTTCATCTTACAATAATAATATAATCATTCTTCCTTATTTATTCCTGTGGTAAATCATATTATTTTTTAACATTGAAATCAAACATGACACCTAAAATTAACCTAACATGGTCATGAAGCTTTATAATTATATATATACTTTATATTACAAATATAATTGTGTTGTTGTTGCCATGTCTGACTCTTTGTGACCTTATGCACAGCAACACACCAGCCTTCCCTGCCCTTCACTATCTCCCAGAGTTTGTTCAAACTCACATCTATTGAGTTGATAATGCCATCCAACCATCTCACCCTCTGTCACCCTCTTCTCATCCTGCCCTCAATCTTTCCCAGCATCACGGTCTTTTCCAAGAAGTCTGCTCTTTGCATCATGTGGCCAAATTATGGGAGCTTCAGTTTCAGCATTAGTCCTTCCAATGAATATTCAGGATTGATTTCCTTTAGGAATGACTATTTTGATCTCCTTGTGGTCCAAGGGACTCTCAAGAGTCTTCTCCAGCACCACAGTTTGAATGCATCCGTTCTTCAGTGCTTAGCTTTCTTTATAGTCCAATTCTCATATCCATACATGACTACTGGAAAAACCACAGCTTTGACTATACAGACATTTGTCAGCAAAGTGATGCCTCTGCTTTTTAATATACTAGGTTTGTTATAGATTTTCTTCCAAAGAGCAAGAGTCTTTCAATTTCATGGCTGCAGTCACTGTCCACAGTGATTTTGGAGCCCAAGAAAATAAACAGTGTGTATTTGGTTGTTTTCTCAAACCAGCTAATCAAAAATGTCATTGCCCAGTGAGAAATCATGATTGACAATGCCATCTCTTAAATCTACAGCTGTTAACCAGCGTGTTTCCTTTATTCTAACATTTGCACTTATCATGGATGAACTGTCATCATTCTGTGATTACCTAGGCAAAATCTTGTGTATTTTGCAATGCCTTCTCTATCCTCTCTGGGATAGTAAGAATCAAGCCCTCAGTAGTGAGCAGGCAAGGTCAGCCACCACAGAACTGAGGCTGGGAGCTTAATACCAAGAGCTCACAAGGGTGTATGTCAAGCATTCTTAGGAGGAACAGTAGATCCTGGTGAGAGTGCCCAGAGCAGATCCCTAGAGGAGGCAGAGAGACCTAGACTCCAAGGGAGCAAATGAGAATATTATTAAACATCTGTTATATGCCAGATTCTCCACAGGGCATCACTGAGAATGCAAAATTCAGCCAGAAGTGCTATGACTTAAAAAAAAAAAAAGATCCAATTTCTTTATCTCATGTTCACTGCTCAGCCAATGCTTTCTATCTTCCATTCCCTCCACTTACTGAAACTAACCTCCCTAATGCCAAATAGAGTATTTACATCTCAGACTCCTACGAGCTGAAGTCCTAAATCTTCTTACCATCTTTCTCTCTCTTGAGTAATTATGATAAGCAAAATAGCACCTTCTTTCTGATGTTTCTCTGTTCCTCATCAGTCTCCACTCTCAGGCCTTTGCCCTGTCTGCCCCTTAGATATGTTGGTCTCCTGAGATTACTTCTGAGTCTCTTCCATTCTTGCTCCATGTCCTGCTTGTAATTCCAATCTTGCCCATGGAACCAGCTATCAAGCCAATGAGAATTTCTCAAAGATCCACAGCTTGAAACCCTTCGCCTCCCCTTTGCTGATTCTGGCAGATCCACAGTCTCTTCCACGGTTTCCTTGACTGACTCTGCAGTTAATCCTGGGAAGTCATGTACAACATCTGAACAGTTTTCTGCATCAAAAATTCATTGTCTCAGGTTTCACAGCTTTCATGGCTTTTTCTAGAACAATGATGGCATCTTCAATGGTGTAATCCTTCCAGACTTTTATGACGTTCCCCCTACCAGGGTTATCTTTATACAGTTGACAATCCTTCCCATTGAGTACTGTGTATAATGTGCCTGAAAGGTTTCTTATGACCCCCTTTATCTGAAGGGTGAATTAGACACATTGTGTTTGGGGGCAATTAGACCATCTTGACACCTTTGGTGTTGAACCTGTGGGGCTCTGGGTGAGCAGGGACAGTGCTCAGGATCAAAAGAACTATAAAGACAGTCACTTACTGACAAGATACCTCCTGACATCAGAGGCAAAGTCTCCATGGAACCAGTCTAGAAGAAGGAGTCTCGTTGTCCAGGCCGTCTTGTGGTAAACCAAAAGACTGGCAGCTTATGTTTATCTTTCCCCTTCAAGGCTTGAGGGTTAGCAGGTTTACAGATAAAGCTAGTCTTGATCATAAGCCTGACAGCATTTGCACAACACAACAGTTGGTTTATCCCTTCCTGCCCTAAATCTTGGTGCACGCTTCTCTTCCTTCCTGATAAACAGCCTGTGTTGCATCTATCGTTTCCAGAATAGGGCATGTTTGTCTGCACTAAAAACCTGTGCAGGCAGATATCCTTTCTCCTCAATAATTTTCTGAAAGGTAACTGGGAACTTGTCTCCTGCCTCTTGGTTGGCAGAAGCTGCTTCTCCTGTAATCTTGACATTTTTTTTTTTTAAGTTAAACCTCTTCAACAATTATCAAACCATCCTTTGCTGACATTAAATTCCCTAGCTTTAGAGCCTTTCCCTTCTTCTTGCTATAAGTTGTTAAATGATGACTCTGCTTTTTCTTGAATCCTATAGATTCTACAGGTGAGCATTCATTACAGAAATCTTGCAACCACATGAAAGTTGCATTTTCAATGATATAGAAAGGTATTTCACGAAAAGTGCAAGGTATAGCTGGAGTCGTGACGTCACAGATTTCCTTTTCTCTTTTTACAATGGTCCTTTAGCTGGATTAATTTATCCTGAAATGATGGTCAACTACAGCTGCAGACCTCAATCTATGGTACACATTAAGCAATTCAACTTTTTCTTTTAATGTCATGACTTTTCTCTGCTTCTTGGGAGAATTTCTACCATCACTAGTGGCTCTTCATATGGGTCCCCTGGTATTATTCAAGGCTTATGGTGTTGCACTAAACACGATGAAAAATATACAAGAAGAGCAAGAGATCACTTTTTATTAAGACATAAAATTTACTGGAGAGACAAACTGCTCACACAAAGATGATTAGCATCACAGGGTGTTCTAAGTGAAAATGATGTTCACTTAGAACATCACGTGATATATATATATATGTATATATCACGGGCTTCTCTTGTGGCTCAGCTCGTAAAGAATCTGCCTGCAGTGCAGGAGATCTGGGTTTGACCCCTGGGTTGGGAAGATCCCCTGGAGAAGGAAATGGCAACCCACTCCAGTATCCTTGCCTGGAAAATCTCATGGACAGAGGGGCCTGGAGGGTTGCAGTCCATGGGGTTGCAAAGAGTTGGGCAAGACTGAGAGACTAAAACACACACACACACACATATATATATAATTTCTTATTTTATTTTCCCCTTTTTCTATTAAGTTAAGAGATATATCCATGTAAGTGGTGTTGACATTTGCATTTCAGTTCACAGGACACTAGAAGCCACATCAAGAGGTTAAAGGGAAGATGGTGTATCACTGGAGATGTGAGACTTCCAGGTGGGTACAGCAAATAACAGGGCATTGTGTTGTCACTTCTGTGCCATGAAGTTGCTGCTGTTTGCAAGTTAAATAAAGGCAGAAGTTGAGACTCAAGAGTGAGTAGCAGAAAAGTGGGCTATGCTAGTCTAACATCTGGTTTGCTTCCAGATCTATTCCCTGACCAGCACCCAGAAGCAATGTGAGGGCATGGGAGCAGAATTAGCAGGAAGCAGCACGTGAACAGAGGAGAAAAGTTTACAGCACTAGGAGGAGGACTGAAGAAAAATCAGCAAATTTTGGTAACTTGGTCAGGGTTATAGCCGACAGCCAACAGTGAATGGAGCATGGTGAGTATTTCAGGCCAGGTAGATTTAGATCCCTCTCTAAAACCATCTCAGATGCTCTAATCAGCATAGACTGGCAACACCAGAAAGAAGCATGGCGCATGATATAAAATGGAGAAGAGTGGACACAGTGGGCTATGGTCAGAGACAGGGGCCAGCATAGTGGGATAGGCTGAGTTTGGAAACAATCACTCTGTAATGGCTTACATGGATCTTGACTTATAATCAAATGAGACTGTTGTGAGTTCAAAGGAGAATGTTCCACTGCCGGTTCATGGCATTTAAACAAAGGCGGGAGTTGGCTTGATTAGTAATGGCAGTGACAGGACTGCCTTGGCAAGACACAGGACTCTTCCTCTTGAAAGCAAGTGCTTAAGAACAGAAAGAGAGTGATAGGGAGATAGAAGTGAAAAAGAGAGAAGCTGAAGAATGAACATGGGCTGACAGAGGAGGATTAAAGCAGCAATAACTAATGGAGAGAATTTTAGAGGCAAAGTCAGTTTCATTTAAGGATTAACTCTAGCCTCAGGGTATGCACTGATGGAATGCTACCAAATGATATCAAATTCACAGAAAACATCAAATTAAACGCTTGGGAGGAAAAAGAAGCAAAAACAAAGGAAACTACCCTACTGTTTTGAAGGCAACTGGCTTTTTCCTACTATTGAGCATGCAGCTGCCAACCCAAGCTAGTGAGATAGATGCGGTCAAGAAAGAAAGATCTGAAAGACAGCAGAGAGAATAACACTAAAGAGTACTGGGCAGCCAGAAAAATGACACACTTGATGAGCCTTGAACTCGGGAGGTGGTTGGCCTGGGACTTTCCTGCTCTGTGATGGAAGCTACATCCATGGCCAGAAGGATTCCTGTGCACTGAAGTTGTGTTCCAGAGAATGTTATTAGTGCTAATAAATAGGAAAATCTCCCCAGAGCAACTACTCAGTCTTCAGAAATGGTTCAACAAAAAGAATTTCAAACTCTCTTTCACACAGACATTGATCACACCCACTGTGCTCTTTGCAATGATTTCACTACAAGTTTCAGCATTCAGTGTACACAGAGTCCTGCCAAAGCCAACAAAGCTTCCACTGTTTGCCCTGCAGGGAGAAGGGAGGACTTAGAGAAAGCCACTGGCCTCGAGGAGAATGCTGTCTAGTAGGAAAACGTGGTGACTTATACATGATAAGCCTTCCCAGGTGGCTGGGAATGCATGAGATATAAGAGATGCTGGTTTGATCCCGGGGTCAGGAAGATCCCCTGGAGAAGGGAATGGCAACCCACTCTAGTATTCCTGCCTGGAGAACCCCATAGACAGAGGCGCCTGGTGGGCTATATATAGTCCATGGGATTGTGAAGAGTCAGGCACGACTGAGTGACTCACACTTCACACTTACACAATAAGTGTATAAGAAAAAGTAGAAAGTGATAGGGCCATTGCAGACAAAGAAATTCTACCATTTCTTGGTACATTTCAGGCTGTCTGGAGCTGCCCTTTGCAGACTCATCTTTGAGAGGCTGTTTTCTTTTGGGGGTGTTTTATTTGTCTTCTCTCTAAACTCACTCCTTGCTATCTAGTGGCTTCACAATTTAATCCATATGATCCCAGCATCATCCATTCCATGAGCATATCTTATATCAGTGGCTTGGGGCTTATATCCAGGACTGATAATGCAAACATCACCCAGTAGGTCCAGAAGTGTGTTAGCAAGAGATGACAAATTCTAAATGAACTTTATAAATCTTTCTTCAGACAAGGCATGCATGAGTTATATAAGCCACACCTCAGGACAGGGGCCATAGTATCTTTTTCAGCCTTCTTAACAAGATACAAGAATACCGTGCTTACCCTTGTCTCATGAACTGTGCTGGATTGGGACCCCCACCCCACGTGGAGTACATTTGGTTCCCATTCCCCCAACATGTCATCCTCACTCTAGGCTGCTTCTGCCCGCTTCCAGACGGAGCGCTCAGCAGGCCTGTAACTATAGCTCTGCTCAACCGCTGAGGGCTGAAGTTATGCTCTGGGCCCCCAAGAGGTTCTGCCTGCTTGTGAGCACTGCTTATCCATCACTGATGTGTTTAAAACACAGGGAGGTTCACAGCATGAATTCCCAATGCCATTCTGATCCGTCATCTATGTCAGCTCATTTAATCTCCATGATATTCTGAGAAGGTCAAACACCATAAATCACAGGGTAGATTTCATACAAAAATTATTAGAATAAAAAATTCATAGGCAGTTGGCTATGCCAAAAGAAGTAGGAGTCAACATCTGCATTTTAGCAGATGAATAAATTAACCCAAAAAGTTTTGACGAAAACCAAGTCTTGAGTAACAGAATAGAAATATGACTCCATATCTGTGGGAACCCAGAGCCTATAGACAATGTTGCTTTAATGGTTAAGGAGAGCTGGAGTTCCTTTCAGTCAAGTGCACAAAATTTTTACTAGCCCTTAAAAAACCTGAGTAAAGAATGAGACATTTTAGACTAAGGGAACCTATATGTGCAAAGTTTTAGAAATCAGAAATACCAGGTACATTTCCAGAAAGGCCAGTCTTCCGTGCTAAAGCATTCTCCCATCCAGTTACCAGTGAGTTTATGCATCTACCCCTTCAATTCCAATAAATTTATAACTTTTATTGAGTATTACTATGTACCAACCACTAAGTACTAAAAATGCAAAGGATGAATAAAATCTTGACCTGTCTGAAAGGATCCCACATACTAGTAAGAGAAAGAGATGCTTGACAAAAATATTCATTATTGTCTATACTTTAAAATATAGCCTAAATGACCATGCTGTATTAGAGAAGTTGATATTTGACCAGGTTCCTGAAAGATGTATAGAATTTCAAGAGGTGCAGAGGGTGAGGGCTCTGAGCATTCCAAGCTGAGACAATAGCAGATGCAGAGGCCAATGTATAAAGCACACAATATTACTTTCAGGACTTGCAAGTGGTCCCTTTGGGCAGACCCCCTTCTGCACTCCTCCCCAGGTGCAGAGACTGACCGGGGTGGAGATGAATGGGAATGGATTGAGTAGTTTGGACCTGTCTCCCTTTTGACTGATCCCCAGCTGAGGCTGCAGCTCAGGAGCCTTTAGAAATCAACAGGTCAGAAACTGGTGAAGCCCTGGGGCTGAAGGTGCCTCTGCTCTCCAGTCCCAGGCTTGTCTTATCCCAGATCGCTCCCTGAGCTGCATGCCCTGATGCCTGACGCTGAAACAGATACACTCATTTCTCCCACTGCCCATTCCTATCTCTATAGAACATCCCTGCCTTCTTATCCTCTTCCCAGGTAAGCCAGACCACGCAGATGTGCCTTGTAAGGAATGATTTCACATCAGCAAGCTGTCAAAACACAGTATCTTTATCCCTGAGGCTTGCATACAAACAGCATGCCAGCTGACCTGCTTTGCTCCAGGGCCAAAGGTGAGAAAAGAAATTGCACGGGCAGAATGGATGGGGAGCAGGTGGCTGACATATGCTGGAAGGAGGTGGGCAAAGAGCAGCACTGGAGGAGGGCGAGATGGAGTTAGAGTGATGAGGGCAGTTTCCAAGCTGGGTGCATCTAGCTTTTGTGTTTATTAATATGTTTGTTTTCAAATTCTTCCCATTGTCTGACTTCACATCCAGCATAACCTCCCAGGTCTGTGATGATTATTTCTAAATACCTATTGGTTTTGGTCATTTTTATTTCAATCCAATTCAGTGAAAATTTACCCAGGTTCATCCCAAATCCATGAACTAGGCTGAAACTTGCAACTTAAAAGGAAATAGGGCATAAACTCCATTTTCATGGAACTCACAATCTAACGAGGAAAGACACCATACAAAGCACCATATTAATAAAGAATTAAGCACAAGGGTGCTGAGGGGATGTAGAAAAATGAGCCTGGAGGACCAGGGCAAGACCTAAAGGAGGTGCTTCCTGCACTGGATATTAAAGATAAGCGGGAAGTATATTTAGTATTAACAGCATTGTCGATAATGATAAACGTTCTCAATAGACCTGCCATGAAATGTTTATGGGGAATAAGACTGCACCAACATAAATATAACGACTGCTATAATATGAGGGGAAATTAATGGGACTGTCATCAGGTTTGGAGACGAATCCAATTCTCTAAATCTTTAACAGATCAAATAGACAGGAATAAGTGGGTTTCAGGGAAACAGAATAATACAATAAATAAAGTTTATTTGCCAGATATATATATATAGTACTCTACCATATTTTTAAATGACCATAGTATATTGCAGAAAGAAAAACATAATATTACAATCTAGACATACACTGACTCTTAATACAGTCTGAAAGCTAAAATTATATTAAAATAAGACATAAATTAAAATTAATTGCTTATGGGTCTTTATGTATATCAATAAAACAGACAACATTCTGATAAATTTAACTAAGGACTAAAAGAAAAAATATCAATATATCAACACTTGGAATGAGAAAGAGGGCCCAGTGACAGACACAACTGACTAATATTTTAAGGAGTTTTGTGCATAGGTTTATGAAGGTATTTGTTATTTTATTTTTCAATTATATATGTGTCTGCTTTGGGAATCTAGATAATGCTGGATTTATAAAATGAGGTAAGCAGCATCTTCTTATTTTCTGTAAGGATCTGTGAAAATGGAATTATTTCTCACTCAAGTATTTGCTAGTGTTTCCCTGGTGAAGCCACGTGGGCCTGGAATCTCTTTGTGTCTCCTGTAAGAAACATAGGGTTGGATCTTGCTTTTTTTTTCCAGACTGGAAAGCTGTGACTTATGATTTTGTTCTGCTGTTCTTGCCTTTTTTTCCCCCTTTTTTTTTTTGTTTTTTGTTTTTTGGCAGAGGCGGGGGTGAGGGGTATCAGCTTGGGGAGTATTACTTGAATATAAGAAACTCTTTTATTTCCTCAACTTCTTAGAAAGACCCCATGTACTATAGCCTGCCAGGCTCCTCTGTCCATGGGATTCTCCAGGCAAGAATACTGGAGTAGGTTGCCATTTCCTTTTCCAAGGGATCTTCCCAACCCAGGAATCGAACCCAGGTCTCCTGCAGGCAAATTCTTTACTGATTGAGCTATGAGGGAAGCCCTTCTTAGAAAGACATCTTTTGCTATTTTGTTAGTTTGCCGTTTTGTTTACTCCAGGACTAACAAGCTGTATTTTTCACTTTTAACATCTAGTTGGGTTGAATGGATTGTACTACTTCACACCTGAGTGGTCCACTCCTGACATGGCAGTGTTCCACTTCACTCTTCAACTCTTCCCACTTAGCAGCTTTCAAATGGAATATCCAAAGAACAGTGTTACTTTATGTATACAATCCCTTTCTGTAGTGTCATTGCGTTTTTCTAAATACATTAGCAATTCTACCTTATGATGTTATTCATTCTATTTTAAAATCCATTAATATTTATAGAAATTATTAGTAGGGGAAAATGAGTAGTCTTTTATGTTAACCTGCTTCTTTTCCACTTCTCTTGCCTTTCTTTACTTCCTAGATATCTGAGCTTCTTTCTGATATCATTTCCATTTTGGCTTCAGAATATTACTTAGAATTTCTTCTATTGTAGGTAGAAGAAACAAATGCAGCTTTTGTTTCTCTTAAGCTTTCTTTATTAAACTCTCACTTTGGAACATAGTTTTTAGTTCATATAGCAGTCCAGTGGACTGACCCCACTACCATCACCCCAGCAAGGTAAGCAGGTCATTCCATTGCCTTCTGGTCCTCTGTCTTCCCGATGAGAAGTCAGGAGTTACTCTCATCTTTGTTCCCATATATACAACACAACTTTTTTTTTTTACTGCATGCTTTCAAGCTTTATTTTGGGGTTTTGTTTTGTTTTGTTTTGTTTTTTGGTCTCCAGCAGTTTGACTGTGATATGCAAGGAAGTGGTTTTCTTTGTATTTATCCTATTTGTTTTTCATTGAGCTTCTTGTGCCTATAATTCGATGTTTTCATCACATTTTGTAACTTTCCAGTGATTATATTTCAATTATTTTTCTGTATTATTATTATTCTAATAATTAGCATTCTAGAAGACTAGTTAGTCCTTCTACACTCTTGTTTATGTGTCAGACTGAATGATATTGATCCATATATCCATATCAGTAAAGTTCACTCTCTTTTTTTCAACCTTTCTCCAATCTGCCCTAATTCAATATCTTTTTTATCTCAGTCAATTCCAAGTTTTGTATTTGGTTTCCTTTGGATATATTCCCTAAACTGGAATCCCAGGTCACATGGTAGTTCTATTTTTTTAATTTTTCAAGGAAATGCCATACTGTCCTATGTCTCCATGTTGGCTGTACCAATTTACATTCCCACCAAGAGTGTGTAAGTCCCTTTCTCCACCTCCTCACTGGCATTTATTATCTCTTGTCCTTTTGATGATAGTCATCCTAACAGGTGTGAGGTGATATTTCGTGGTGGTTTCTATTTTCTTTGCCAGCGGTACTGAGTATCAATCTGGGAATGGAATCCAAAGTAAGTGGCATCAAAACAGAGTTGTGAATGTCAGAAAGCAGGAAGTGTACTAATCAAAATGACTTTACAAGGGAATTAAGTGGCCCGTTTTTTTCTTGGAAAGGTACGTTAGTAGTCAAGATCCTGCTCTCCAAAGTCAACACCCCTTAATTAGAATCCTGATTTGCTATCTACTTGCCCATCACCTCAGTAACTCAATCCCTCTACGTCTCAGTACGAATGAGATGTATGACTCATGTAAAGCACTTTGCTCAGGGCCAAGTGACCAAGTAGGAGCTTAACAAATGTGGCCTATTATCTCTTTCTGAATAATGTTTCTTCAATGAGATGCTATTTTGTCTTTAAGAAGTCTATGAAAAACATTGCCAAAAAAGGAATGAAGCCTGAAGAATCTTAACATTCGGAATCGGCTATAATCCCATCTGCGGCAACCTCTTCCTTCTTGCTTGATCCTCTTTTCATCGCAGTTTCACCCTTTTGATGCCACTGAATCCAAGAGATGGCAGTAATGACAGAGGAAAAACTGAGGCATGGTCTGGAGAAGGAGATGAAGTCATGCGTGGAGTCCTGATCAGAAACTGGGTCCCTCCTATGTTGCCCCTCTACCAACTGGCCTATGAACAAGGGGAGGGTATTGTCCCTCACACCTCCTTGTCCTCAGCACCTAGTCTATAGCTTGAGGGGGTCAATAAATTTAGTTCGGGAGAGCAAGGAGAAGACGATGCATGAGACGAAGGGGAGGAGGAGGAGTAAGTAGAAGTTTCCATAGACCTATTAAGTCACATTACTAGTGTTATTATATTGAATTCTTTGCTTTTCTTCTTCTGCAGCAGTTCTTAAAATAACCTAAACCTATGATCCATGAAACTGAGAAAGAAGTCAAATCAGCGGTGATCTGATTTGGCTCTGAGTCCCTTTTCTACTGTCTCTAGGTGGATGGGAGCAACTAGAGACTGTTGTGTGGAGGGGGGATTAAATGTGCTCTGTCAGATTTTATAGATGTAGTTTGGGGCTAGGCGTGGGTTTAAAGTAAGACTTACAGAAATTTCTGGAAAGCATTGAGGCTCAAATTTTTCTCAGTCCTCCAGTTTCAGGGGAACCATACCTCAGTGAGCCTGTTTCTTTGTCCCCTCCTCCTTCACATGCAGACCTCGCAGGGCTGAGGAAGGACCTTTCCATTAGGAGTCAGGGAGCTAGGCAATTACACATGATCTTTGAGTTGCCACACAGAAACAGTCATCCTGAAATATTCATGGGCAAAACCAGAGTTCATGGCAGTTGAGAGTCTCAAGAAGGTACTTAAAAGAAACCAGTCACAAGGCTTTACAGTGTTAAAATGGATTCAGCCCTGCACTCTGTTTTGCTAAGGTCTAAATGTGAGTGTGTGTGTGTGTGTGTTTGAGACTGAGTTAGTGTGTATATCAGGGGTTGGGAAGAGCAACAGGAAGAAAAGAAAGAAAAAGAGGAGAAAGACGAGGAGTATAACACCAGAAGATGCTAAGCCCCTGCCTCCCTCTCCTCCATATTCCACATTACGCACGGTTCTACACCATCACAGTCACTACATGCCTGGTGTTTTTCTCATGAACTGAGCCCTGCACTCAGCTGTAATGCGATGAAAACTCTCCCCCTGATGGTCTTACAGCCCCTTGAATAAAACCACTCCAAAACTGCTGGAATAGATCAAGCCCTGTTTAGAACGATTTGGGAGCCAGGAAGAAGGCCAAAATCCAATTAAATGGGTGTTCACTGGAGCTGGAAAGGATTTGGACAAGCAGAAAGTAGGGGAAGGAGGGAGAGCCTAGACGCTGAACTTGAACAAAGTGCACTTGTGAGTGGGGAGGTAGCTGGGAGTGGAGAGCAGGTGGGCTACAGCAGAGCTTGAAGGAAGGGGCCGCAGGAAGGAGGCAGGCACAGAAGGGCTGGTGGAGACAGGGAGGCGAAATCAAGAAGGATTGACCTGGGTGCCACACTCTTTAGAGTTTAGAGTCACAAGTTGGAACGTTTTTTTTTTTCTTCTTTAAACTTGTATGGCACAATGACAGATGTTTGAGAAATGCACTTTCATTTCATTCTTTCCATGGCCCTGGATTGCAGGTATTAATGTATTCCCATTTTACAAGTAAGGAAACAAAGAAGTTTGAAAGATGTTTAAAAATATATCTATGTTCTATCATAAAACTTGTGCTTTTTTCTATCTTTCTTCTACCACATCACCTCTGGCCTGGAAAATCCCTCCCGCTGGTAATCTGCTTGTCACTTGAGCAACCTGACCCACGCTATGAAGCACAGATGTTGGCCTAGGGTTCTGTGAGATTCCCTCTTACTCTCAAGTTCTAGCCTTACCAGCAGGAACAAGGGAAGAAGATCCAGTTAAAATGTATCGCACGAAAAAATTAAAATAAAACGTATCACACAAAACAAACAAACTGAAGCTCACTCTTATGCGCCACAAAACTTCTTTGTGGTTTTCTTGATGCTGGAGCATGACCGTTTGAATGCTGAAATGGTCCCTTTTAGTCCCACTTGGGTCACTAACTGTATGAGCCTGCAGTTTCCTTAATATTGCCAAGTTTCAATTTCTACACGAGGCAAATAGGGATAATTACACTGTTAAAAACCTGCATTCATGATTAAGTGAAATGACCGTTCCATTCCTTTGTATAAGAAAGGCAACAACCCTTGCCTCCCAGTGACTGATCTCCAGGAATCTGGGTGGGAATCTGGCCTATTGCTAAAAAACAAAAGCAGCCCCATGCTGGTGGCTTCTCCTGGACCAATTCTCCACAAAGGAAAGAATACACAAACATCTGTCCCTTGAGTCCCTGAGAGAGTTGAACAGTTGTTTCAGACCCAGTTCCATGAGACAGGATGACTGAGAGTGTATTCAGAATTCAAGGTCACCTTTGCGTTATTGGACAATGCTTCTATACTCTTGGGGGTGGTCCACAGTAGGAATGTGTCAGAATGGCAGACATCATTCCAAGCAAAAATGTTCAGAAAACCCAGGTGGAGGAAGAAACCAGGTAGATGATGCCACAGGCCCTCATATACCGCTAGAGGCTTAGCAATAGCTCAATCATAAATGAATCCAAAATGATCATTTGGAGTCATTAGCAGGTGGCAACCTCTACCTATATTCTGTCCCAGACTGGAGATACAGAACTCTGTCCAGCATCAATGGAGAATGTTATGGACTGAATGTTTCTGTCCCCGGAATTAATGTGTTAAACTCCGAATCCCCAATGTGTTGGTATTAGGAGTTGGAGCCTTTTGGAGGTAATTAAGTCATAAGGGTGGGACCCTCATAAATGGAATCCATGCTCTTACAAAAGAAACCCCAAAGATCTCCCTTGCTCCTTCTGTGGTGTGAAGATATAGTGAGAAGATGGCTGTTTATGAACCAGGAAGTGGGTCCTCGCCAGATACTGTAAATGCATTTGGCAAAATCTGCAGGTACCTTGCTCTTGGACTCTTCAGTCTCCAGAACTGTGAAGAATAAATTTCCATTGATTATGAGTTGCGCATCTGCAGTCATTCGAGAAGACCAAGTTAAGATAGGGTACATCATTGCATTTGGACGAGACAAAAGAACATCCATTTCTAAACTCCAGCTGTCATTTCTGCAGTCAGAACATTGAAGCTGAAAGGAAACAGCTCCGTGTGTGAAGAGGAGTTAAAGAAGGAAAGAATTCATCCAAGAGTCTTCTCCTGGAGTATTTCCATGACAGGAGTGTAGGAAGAGTGAGGCTGTGAAGATGCAGGCAGGTGGGCTGGGGACCAGAGGGAGCAAGGCCCCACACACAGGATATTCAGCTATTAGACCCAGAAAACTGCATGTAAGACCAGTGGAGGCAAGCCTTTATGAGAACTACTGGAAACCTTGTAAAACCCCTCTTTGCATCCGAAGAAGACTACTGTCTTCCCAATAGTGAGGGAAATGGTAGGTATTCAGGAGGTGGTGAGGGTAGGAAATGGTAATAGCTGTGAGCAGGAACTGCACTAACCTGGAACGTGTATTATCTTATTTACCTTCACACGAATAATGAGAAAAGGTGAAGTGGCTTCAAGGTCAGAGAAATCTGCAAGCACTAAAAACATGTTATTTGAATGGATAAACAGGATTGTTCTAGGCTGGGGCTAAGGCTCAGAAACTTGCCAGGTTACAGCTTAACCTTGTGCCTGAGTCTGGATTAACATGGAGAATTGGTCAGGGTTTAGTGAGCCTGAGGACAGGTGCCCTTTGTAACTAATGCTCAGTCACGGGACTGGGCTACATCTGAGGACAGGCTCAGATCAAACTGTGCACGTATCAGATCTGTGCTTCAGTATCTTCCTTCCACCACTTGGAGCCTACTCTGCAGACCTGGAGCTCATTTCTCTCCCCATGCCTCTCCCTCACTCACCTCTGAGTTGACAGTCAATGTCACTGTGCCCACGACCGCTCCCACGTGTGTCCTTCTTCCTTGCAGACCACGGGCTGTCTGGGGTCCTTAGTATTACGCCCTGTCTCACGCCCAGTACAGACAAGGCTCTGCTCCAAAATGGCAATGCCAGAGTGATACGGGATACGACCGGGTGATATAGAATTATGCCTCCCATACAGCGCATGCTATTCTCTTATCTTCCACAAGGAAATGTGTCCTAAGACACATGACTTTGAACAACAACAAAACATAACCTTAGGGGTGCAGGAGAACCCACAATCAAGTCACAGACAATTTAATACCAGTTCATCTAAACCACAATTTAACCATTTAACCGGATAATTGAATGGACCAAAAAGGTAAACGGGTGGGTCTTGGTACCCTGTCCCCTCTGCATATCTTGTGACCTACTGGGATGGAGACTGCAGCTGCGGGCACCAAGCACTGGGCTTCCCTCATCACAGGTTTCTTCCTCTGTTGGCTTCTTTCCATTTCCTTCCCTGAAGACACACAAACAGAATCCAAAGTTACTGTGACCCAAATGTGTAACATACGGCGCAATTAGTGAAAGTGCATTAGGAACCAAATTGGTCCTCCACTGCCACTTTTGTGATAATGAGGGGGAGGAAAGCCTGGGAACGCAATTGGCAAGCAAATGGTGGGGACCCAGTGTGGACTTCCGAGAAGACAGAGGCTCTGAGGATGGGCTCAACATCCTGACTCAGGGTCATGTCTTAAAAAAGACACCTGTAAAACTTCCTTTGCAGAGAAGACTGCATTTCTGTTAGGCAATTTGGCAATATGCAACCAAAGTCTTAAAAATGTCTGAAACCATTGCTCTAGTAATTTCACTGCCAGGAATTGATTATAAGGAAACCGTAGAAAAGGTAGACTAAGATTTATTTCAACACTGATCCTAATGGTGAAAACTTGAAAATAACTTTGAAAGAACAGAAGTATGAGAATAGTTAAGGAAATTACGATGAGAACAAACAATGGAAAATCATGCAACCATCAAGCATGATGTTTACAAAGAAGCAGGGAGATGCTGCTAACAAAATTGTGAGCCAATTGCAGCACATAAATCTAAAAATGTAGTGTGAGCTCAACTGTTTTATCTACCAACTGACATCTTCATCTAGCTTAAAAACACATTGTAAATACATAAAAATTGTAAATAGTGGTTACTGCTAGATTTTGAGCTTCTGAGTGAGTGAAACAGTTATGCCATTATTTTAAGTATCTTGCAAATGATTTATAAAAAATACACAATGTTTTGATAATCAGAGGAGGGGGGATGCATCCTGTGGAATAAAAAGTGCATCTCCCCTGCCTCATTCTTCTTTCATATCAAGTAAGACATTTCTTGGTTTTGTTTTTGAGACAAAGGGCCCTGGCTCTTTTCTCTATTACCAATACCTTCCCCAGCTCCCGAGTAGAGGATATGATGCCCCATAATACAGATTCTCTTAGATTCTTCAGTAATTGCTCTTTTCCTTTCACACAGCCATCTCATCTGCTCATCCAAAGCCATTGTTTCCCTGGCTGTCAGACCAAGCTAGATGAGGTTCAGGTAACAAAAATCCTCTTTTGAAAGTTTTATCTCAAAAGGGGGACTGAAGGCTGGAGCCATATATCCAGTCTCCAAATACCTTGCTACTCAAAATATAGTCCCTGGATGTGCAGTATCAGCATCACCCAGGAGCTTCTTAGAAAAGCAAATTTCTGTGTCTCACCCCAGACCTACTGCATTGGTATCTGCATTTTAGCAGGATAGCCAAGTGATTCTGTGCACGATAAGTTTTGAGAAGAGAAGTGCTGTGTTATAATATATTTGTAGCAACCTGGTATAATAAAATATAAGATCAGGAGTTGGGGTACCTGATCTTTGGTACCAGCTGTTGGAGAGGAAAAAAAAACGTTTCCCTCTACCCATCTTAGTTTCATCGCTGGGACCCTATAAGCTAGACTGACAAAAGCCAGATTAACAAGAGAAAAACAAGCAGAAGTTTATCAACATGTGCATCACCCATTCATGTGAGAATACCTAGAGATGAGTAACTCAGAGGGGCTAGTTAGAACTTGTGCTTACATAGCACCTTAGCAAAAAAACAATAGATTTTAAGAGAAGTGACATCATAAAAGAAAAAGGATTTTGAGCTTCTAGAGGTGGCAAATGGTGGGAAAGCAAACATATGGGGAAACTAATGGTAGATAAAGGCTAGTTTTAGCAAAGTTTATGGTCTGTATTCCTCTGGTGCTGTCTCTGGGCTGACGAGGGTCTAGAATTATCCTTGTTGATTAACCTCTGTGCTTTGTGGTGGAGTGAAAACACCTTTACAAATGTATGACCTACTTTTAGACAAGTAGGGGAAAGACAGGGAGCTTTTCTTGTGTCAGCTTCTTCTCAATTGCCTTCAGTTCAGAATACCAAAGTGACCTATTTTGGTATGGTATATTCTGCCACCCTTCACAGTTCTATAGCCAAAAGTAGCACAACCTTGAAAAGCTTGATGCTTCTGACTAAGGGATATTTAAATTTCAGTTTTTATCTCTGAAAAAATGGGAGTAAGATGAACATGTACACACTGTTCTATTTAAAATGAATAACCATCAAGGAACCTCTGGATGCCGCATGCAGCTGTACTCAGCGTAGCAGCCTGGAGAGGAGAGGAGTTCAGAGGAGAGTGAATACGTGGATGTACGGCTGAGCACCCCTCACTGTTCATCTGAGTCTATCACAACATTGTGAATCAGCTATACCCCAATACAAAGTAAAAAGTTTAAAAATAAAATAAAATCTCTCCATGATAAGGTTTGGGAGAACTGAATTGGGCAGTACGAACCTTCGAGGACACTGCCCAGAACTGATTAAGCACTAAATAATTTTTATCATCATAGTGATTGCACACGACAGGGATAAGGATCAAATGAGATAATAAATACTCAAGGCTGCTAAAGATGTATGAGATTCTTATGCAGATGTGAAGAGAAGTTATCTTTATAGACGTTAGGAAGCATTCTGATCCAGAGGGCCAACTGTGAAATGATGACTCGGAAAAAGGCAGTGAAAATGCAGGGTTATTGGAGCGTTTGGATTCCTGGGGCCTGGGCTCACAGAGTCAGCAGGGGCAGGAGCCAGCAGAGTGGAATCAAGGTTCCACAGACTCACAACTTCTCTCACTGTTCTCAGTTCCTTCCCACTCAGGGAGGAGAAGAAAGGATTCTCTTGTTAGGAAAGTAAAGGGAAGTTTCAGTCAATCCACCCTCTCACTTCCCTGGCTCCATTACCTGACAATCCACTCATCCTCTTCTGGCTTCTGGTGAGTAATCTTTGCAAAAATTTTCCCCCATTTTCAAATGTTGGGAGGTTCTGCCTTGATGCCCTTGAAAGAGGAAGAGGAAAATGTCTACATATTACACAGGCCTCATCAGCTTGTCAAGCAAAGTGGTCAGCTGCCATGGACAGGGAAATTGACAAGGGAAAAGCTTTCAGTAATGGTTCAAACCTACTCAGCTTTGAAGAAAAGCGGTAAGAACATGTCCTAAGAATTTGAGCTTGAAATTTAAAGAACAGAATGGACTCAAATGGGGAAAAGTGGATAGAGATAGCTGTGGAGATGGATGGGCGTCCCATGCTAGTGGTAAAGAATCCGTGGGCCAGTGCAGGAGACACAAGAGACGTGGGTTCGATCCCTGGGTCAGGAAGATCCCCTGGTATAATAGGAAATGGCAACCCACTCTAGTATTCTCACCTGGAAAATTCCATGGACAGAGGAGGCTGGCAGGCTACGGTCCATGGGATCATAAAGTGTTAGACACAGCTGAGCCAGACATACACACAGGGTGGATGTGAGAATGGGTTTCCGGAAGTAGGGATGAAAAGCTGGGGAAAGGGGTAACCAGCGTTCTTTTAGACTGCACAGGGACCTGGTGGGCTGCAGTCCATAGGGCTTTAAAGGGTCAGACACGACTGAAGGACTTAGCATCTAGCATACACGTGACAATCTGAATACAACTTGAATTGTAGTCATCAGAATCCTGGCAGAGAAGACAATGATGAAGCGAATTGACCCTAATAAGCTTGCTTCTTAAAATTCAAAAATCTGGACAAGGCCACAGCAACCAAACAGGACACAGTTTCATGTTGCTCGGTGCTACACCCAAGGGATGTTACAAATATGCATTTTCCCCGGCCTTCCTCTGACATCACACTCGGCTTCACATCTTCCTCTCTCTGCTAACAGTCATGCTTTCTCCAGGCCTCCATCACGCCCCTCTTACTGCTCTCCCTCTGATCGCTGTTACTTGGTCATCCCCAAGCTGGCCTGGTCTCTCCTAGAGTTCCATTATTTGTTTTCTCACAGGTCTTGAACTCAAATACCTAGAGGGTCAGGGAAGGAGAATGAACACGGAAATGAATCAGATGCAATAGAGAGTGGTGTGGAGCTTGGAAAACTGCAAATTAAATGTTCTGCTAAAAAGGATTTAGGTATCTTTTTCTGAAACCATGTGCAGGCCAGGTTTATCCATCCCCAGTGTTGGGCTACTGTCTCTCCCAAATGTCTATCCCTAGCACTTGAATCAGGGTCACATTGTGTCTCAAAAAGGAAAGGAAAACTGTTGGATGTCTACTGAGATCAGTGAGCCCCAGAGGAGCCAAACAGTGCACCAGGAGCCAGGGGGCAGGCGTTTGTCCGATACTTCTCCACTCTCTCTGGACCTCTGGCTTGACTATTTCAGGTTCCATTCTGCTTTCATTTTTATCTCATCAGGGCCTCTTGAGCTTCCTGGAAATAGCAGTTGATCCAAGAACACCTACTCACAAGGTCATGTTTGCAGAAGATGCTCTAGTGCTCTCCATCGCATACTTCTGGCCTCTCCTTTGAGTGGATGGTTTCATACAAGCCCAGGCTCACCTTACAGGGACAGTGTTCTAGTGTGAGCAGAAGCCAGGCATCTGTCAGCTTTGCTTCTCAGCCAGGACCTTGTCGGACACCACGGTTATCTGCTCAGCCCACGTGTAAGTACAGCCAGAAGTACAGCGGAATTAGGCTGACCTTTCCATCCCCTTCTTGCGCGTTGTTTCTACACATCAGTCAGCCATGTCTGAGCTTCTCAATACACCCCTTAGAATATCACTCTCAAAAGGATATGCTTTGTCCTTCACCTCTTTCCTTATCCACCAGGCCGAGTCCCATTCATTTTTCTCAATCCCCCTCATGTTCTCACTCCTCTAGAAAAGCTTTCATCATCCTTTACCTGCTTCTTCCATCTGTGTTAGGTCTCTTCTCTAATCTTGTCAACAAAGAAGAACTTACTACTTTTTCTTATAATTAATACTTTCTTCTTTATCTCTCACATATACTGGGAGCTCTGTCAAGGACAGAAGCCCTGTGAATCACCTCTGTATCTGCATTCCAGCATGTGACAAACAGCTGGCACTCGGCAAACATTTGTTGAATGAATGCATTAGTGGTTTCCATGTATGCTCAGGCTCCTACTACCACCACATAGATCATTACGCATAAGACACAAATCAAAATTAATAAATAGTTTGGGGGGGAACTTATTTGCTACATAGAAATCATTCAGTAAATGCTCAACTCTTAACGGAACTAAAAAAATCACTCAAGAGAATGAGGAAAATGAATATAAATGTGACAAAGCTGATCATAAGAGTTTTAATGACTTAATGAGTCAGAGAGTGGGTAAGACTGTGACTGACTGCTTCACAGAAGCCATGGGGTTATAAGAAAATGCCAGGGTTAGCGAGAGACCAATCTTATTAATTTAAGAAATGCTTATGGGACGCCTCCTTTATGCCAGGTGAAGTATTTAGTAAATCTGAGCTTATACGATGAACTACTGCAGCATTGGCAAAGCTGTAATTATGGTGAAGGTAAAGGGATGTTTACTTGGTGTGGATAAATTCTAAAATCTTTAGTATCCTGAAGCTGAAATTTGAGTTCAGGGCAGTAGGATATCCTGGCCATGAATGGTCCTTAGTTCCACTGTAGGGTTTTTCTTTCTGATTCTTTAATTTTATTTCTTCGGCTGCATAGGATCTTAGCTGCAGCGTGCAGGCTCTTCAGTGAAGCATGCAAGACTCTCTAGTTGTGGTGTGTGGGCTTTCGTTGCTCCACAGCATGTAGGATCCTAGTTCCCCGACTTAGGATTGAGCCCACGTTCCCTGTATTGGCAGGCAGAGCCTTAACCATTGGACCACCAGGTAAATCCCCTTCACTGTAGCTTTTGATTGACAGCAGGCTATGTGTACCTGATGTTTCTCTACTTCAACTAAATCTTGAGTCTAACTTTTAAAGATAGTTGCAAAAATTATTAGGACCAACCACAATTGTGCTGATGTATTTATTGGAGGAGGTAGTATCTAAGCACTTAGGAAACTTTCAGTCAAGATGTTGAACCTGTTGCTACCTGGTCAGAGTCTAAGGCTGCTGTTACGGAGACAGAATTGATGCTGCCCTAGTGTTGATGTTGTAACTTCTCTTAATCACCTGCCCACCTGGGCATATGTCTGGAGAGGTAGCTTGTTAAAACAAAAACGGCAGGGTCTTGGGAACCAAACTGAGTCTGCCCTTTATTTAAATGTTCGTAAAGTTGCCCGAATTGGTTTTCCTCTTGGAACCTTGGTTTATTTACCTGAAGCATGGGGTAAAATTGTACACCCTACAGAATTGAATGAGATAATATAAGTTAAGTGGGCCTGACCCAGTGACAAAGATTCTTTTGTTGACCAAACTATACTCAGGCTCCTAAACCTTCTTTTGGGTCCATGAATGTACTTCCTCATAAAATCTAGTTTTAACAAGAACCCTGCTAAGTAAGTTTAGCAAAGAATTCCTCCACTCTCAATATCTGATCACCCTCATCCTTGATAATGGACCAAGTTCTTCATCCTGTGCCGTCTATCCCCTGGGCAATGTCTGATTACTCTGGCCTGCTGTCTGCCAGAATCCTGTTAGATCAGTTTAACCAAAGCCTTCTTTACCCCTAATGTTTCTTCTTAGTAATTTTCCATCCAGTAACCCCATCCTGTTCCTTGGCTAGAAATTGCCATGTGTCCATCTTTATTCAGAGTTGAGCCTAATCTCTCTCCTGTGAAACTCCAGTGGTCCTGTGATAATAGTCCTAAGTAAATTCTGCCTCACCACCTTTAACAAGTGGCATTGAATTTTTTTTTCCTCTTACCATCAGTCCCTGGAGTGGGGGACCTGACAAAGTTTCCCTTTTTCCTTGCCCCACAATCAAGAACCCTACTATTGGGATGCTTCTGCTCAACCTTCCAGATCTTTGATATTTCCCCCTCCCTGACCCCCCCCCCCCCCATCCCCCCCTCCTCCTGGCTCCTCCTCTGCTCTAAATTTCAGGGTTAGAAGCAATTATGTGGCAAAACTGTTGCTCCTGTTAGCTGTCCAGTTCCTAAGTTGTGTCTGACTCTGCAACCCCATGGACCGCAGCATGCCAGGCTTCCCTGTTCTTCACTATCTCCCAGAGTATGTTCAAACTCATGTCCATTGAGTCAGTGATGCCATCCAACCACCTCATCCTTTGTCATCTGCTTCTCCTCCTGCCTTCAATCTTTCCCAGCATCAGGGTCTTTTCCAATGAATCAGCTCTTTGCATTGGGTGGCCAAAGTATTGGAGCTTCAGCTTAAGCATCAGTCCTTCCAATGAATATTCAGGACTGATTTCCTTTAGGATCGACTGGTTGGATCTCCTTGCTGTTCAAGGAACTCTCAAGAGTCTTCTCTAGCACCACAGTTAGAAAGCATCATTGGAGCAAAGGAGCCGAGGACGAGAATTCCTTGCCTCCTCTTTGTACTCCTAAGGTCTCCAGTGCTGCAGTTTCTTGCTTGCACTAAATACGACTTGAATAAGAAGGACAAGTGTCCTGGAGAGAAGTGCAGATCGTGGAACTTTTGCTTCTGATTATGTAAAATGAAAACATTTGAAATGCCTGCATAAATGCATATTTGTTATTATTATAATCTCATACTTTATCTTCATTTTTGATTGCTATTTAATCAGCAAAAGCTTGGAACACTTCAGCTTTTAGTTTCTCCCTCTGTTAAGCAAGTAATGATCTGTAAACAAATACTTAAATAAGTGCTACTTAAAGGAACCTCTAAATCCTTCTGCAACATAAAGAATTCTTTTATTGTGCAAACGAGCTTACCTTCTAATTTTGTTTTTGAGAGTTTGCTTTTCAGTAACTCCATTTACCTCTTCTGTTTAGAACTTAATTACACATGAAGGAGTAGGTATTAGCCTTCCCTTGCTGCTGTAATAAATTACCACAGACTAGCAACATAAAACAAATGTTTTTTTTGTTAGCTCACACTTCTAGAGGTCAGCAATCAGGGAGGCCTCTTTTAGGTTCTAACTTCTGGTTCTCACAAAGCAAAAGCGAGGTGTGACCCAGCTAGGGCCTTTTGTGGAGGCTCTGGAAAGACTCCACTCCCAAATTCATTTAGGTTGTTGGCCAGATTCCATCTCGACCATCAGTAAGAGGCGTTGTCTGCTCCCGGAAGACACCCTAGCTTCCCCTGCATTTGACAGGGTCCTCTGTATCTTCATACTGGCTAGGGCACATCAGTCCTTATTCTTCACGTCTCTGTATTTTCCTTCTGTGTTTTCTTCTGTGCTTCAGGGGCTCCTGTGATTTGATTCACAAAATCTGCCTGCCATGTAGGAGACGCAGAAGATCCGGAAGATTCCCCTGGAGGAGGAATGGGCAACCCACTCCAGTATTCTTGCTCAGAACAACTCACGGACACTGGAGCTTGGCGGGCTCCAGTACCCAGGGTTGCAAAGAGAGGAAAAAAACTGAGAGGCTGAGCCTGTGATCAGATTAGCTCCGCCTGAATAATCGCCCCTTTCTTGGTCAAGTGTGCTAGGTAACTTCATACAGCCACAGGAATAACCTCTCTTCATGTTCGCGGGTTCCAGGCACTAGGATGTAGAATCTCGAGTGTTTGCTTAGAACGTCTGCCCACCGCAGGGACACCTCTACAGAAAAAAAGTGTTTGCTACTCTGCTTCCTCTTTTGTCTTCTCATAATGTTCTTGAAGAGGATATCTCTTCAAAGTTGGGAGGCTGAACAGAAGTCAGCACAGTAACAGTGGCAGAGTGAGAAGTCAAATACAACAGATTGCTCAACAATTTTCTTAAGTTATCATTACTGAAGAATTGCAGCTTCTCAGATGGAGCCAAACCCAAGTTCTGAGGAGGAATCATTATTCAAAATCATTGAAATCATTATTGAAAAATTGAAGCTTCTCAGAGGGAGCCAAATCCAAGTTCTGAAGAGGAATATATACAAACTCAAAGTTTCCTTGTGTTAGAAAGAGCAATACTGTTGAGCTAGATTCTCTGAGGTGCTAGATTATATATTATATATTTAATGCCTGGAAATACTCTGTGATTATAGTAGGTACTCAATGTTTCTCCATTAAATATTATATTAAAAAAAAACAAGACTAAACAGATATGGAAAAGACTGATAAATAAGAAAGTTCTTGATTAAAACTAGATATTTCATCCCAGTGCCATACAGTTGTGATCACTATAGCTTTGTGGTATGGTTTGAAATCTGGGACATGATATCTCTAGCTCTGCTCTTCTTTGTTAAGATTGCTTTTGTTATTTGGGATCTTCTCTGACTCCATACCAATTTTATAATTATATTTTTTCAGTACTGTGAAAGATCCCATTGGTATTTTGATAGGGACTGCATTGAATCTGTAAATTGCTTTGGTTACTAAATGGACATTTTAGCAATATTAATTTTTCCAATCTGCTAGCATGAAATACTTTCCATTTATTCGTGTTATCTTCCATTTCTTTCAACAGTGTTTTATAGTTTTCAGATTATAGGTTTTCTACCTCCTTGGTGAAATGTATTCTTCAGTATTTTATTCTTTCTGATGCAATTGTAAATGGGGTTCTTTTTAAAAGTTCTATTTCTGATAGACACGTGTCAAGTGCTGAAGATCATGCAATCATGTTGCAGAGTTTGGTCGGAGTAACAGTTAGAGCTGAGGCACTCCCTGTCCCTGTTTTGCATGAGAAGTCTTTTCTTGTCTTCTGGAAACTCTAGTCTTCACCTGTGTCTACACTGGAAAGATGATGGAATCAAACAGGAAGACTTCACCTATTGACAGCAAGCAGGTTTACCTGAGGGATATATAAGCTCCATATTATTCAAAATATATGAAATTTGGTCTTGCATAGGAATTGGGTAAGATAGTGATTTGAGCAAAGGTATCTTGCCTCTATCTCCATGGATTTCATCAGAAAGATTGATAGATAATGCAAAGGGAGAAAAAATTTTTTTAATCAGGCTTGGGTTACAATCAAAGATGAAAAGTAAACTTGAGGGATTTCTAAATGAAACCTTATTTTCAACCACAGGAAAATAAAGAAGCATGCCTGAAACTCTGCTGCTGCTGCTGCTGCTAAGTCGCTTCAGTCGTGTCCAACTCTGTGCGACCCCAGAGACGGCAGCCCACCAGGCTCCCCCATCCCTGAGATTCTCCAGGCAAGAACACTGGAGTGGGTTGCCATTTCCTTCTCCAATGCAGGAAAGTGAAAAGTGAAAGTGAAGACACTCAGTCGTGTCTGACTCTTCGAGACCCCATGGACTGCAGCCTACCAGGCTCCTCTGTCTGTGGGATTTTCCAGGCAAGAGTACTGGAGTGGGGTGGCCTGAAACTCTAGAGAGGCATCAAATAGGCTGATAAGGCAGAGTCAATGAGAGAACTGGTCCATAAACACACTTCAAAAATTAAATCTGACAAAATCTTCTTGTCTGATTGGGATTTGCAGATGCCGAGTGAATGATGGGGGATTGGTTGTGGAATCCTATCTTGAATCTAGCACTGGAGGGAAAAGAGTGAGCACACTCACAATGGAAGCACAGCCATCCTCCTGAGACTGAAGTCTGTCTGACAAGGGAGGCGAGAGATCCCGGACAGAGCTCCGCTTGCCAGCCACCATGAGGTCCAGGAGCAAGTCTGCAACTGGCCTCAGCCTCAGCTAGTTGTCCTCCTCCATTCCTTTTTTATCTGAACAAGCAATATTTGAAAATAATTGAATGTGTGACCTCAGGCTTGTGAGCTTGGAGAAAGTGGCCAGTGCCGCCAACCTGGGCTCTTCCCTGATAGAGTGAAGAGCAACACAGCACAAGGAGCTCTGGTGCAGGAGGCAGGAAAGATGAGGGTTCGATCCCTGGGTTGGAAAGATCCCTGGAGAAGGGAATGCAACCCACCCCGTAATTCTTGCCTGGGAAACCCCATGACAGGGGAGCCTGGCGGGCTACAGTCCCTGGGGCTGCAGAGTCGGACACGACTGAGCGGCTGAAAAACAGCAGCAATCTCCCTCCCAGCCTTAGAATCCCTTTCAGAAGACTTGAGAATCAGGTTTCTCATTCTCAGAAGCATGAGAATCCATGCTATTACAAGCACCACCTCCTTCTCCTCTTCCATCCATATCAAGATTTCTGCCCTGTCCGTGCCCTTCTCTGTGTCCTGACTGCATGGAGCTTCTAGAACTCTGCATCCCTTAACACTGCCAGGAGGAAGTAGGAGTAACAGATTGGTCCCAGGACAGTCGGCCTCATCACTGAGCCTCCAGCTCCAGCTCCCCAGTAAGTGCCCGAATGCAGCATTAAGCTCTTCAGTCAATGGCTGGTATCGTCTTAGGCACCTGGTAAGCTTTATGAGCCTTTATGGTACTTGATACATAATAAATAATAATATACTGCTAGATGACTACTGTATGATTGCCGCTATGATGAACCGTTCAGGAGGAAGTAATAACCATGAGCAAATAGAAAAGCAAACAAAGAAACAATCTGTTGTGCTGCACCTAAAAATAAATCTAGGAACACAGAGAGATTCATCAGGAGCTGAAATATTTTGTTGACAAAGCCACAGGGATAATAGGTGTATTTAAATGTGCCCTTCTGTGCACAGCGTCCCTGGGACATACTAGCCCACCTTCCTCCGGCTCTCACAGCCACATGAAGGCAAAGTGGGCCACTTGGGGTTAGACATACATTGACCCCTTGTCATCCTTTGTGATCTGAGGCAACAACTCAGATGTTTTATGTCCAGGGAATCTGGTTTCATTCTGATTCCTGAAGGCCAGGAGTTGAGTGCTCAGAATAATGGGATGCTTGCTCCTTTAACAGACCATATATATATATATATATATATATTCACCCTGGTCTCTAATTCCTTCTTTTTAAATTCCCATACTTGTTAGAGGGACTTGAGAGGAGAGGAGGGACCAGTATGTCACAGCTTTTGTCCCAGTAAAAGAGTATTGCTTGATGTCTGAATGCCTGATAGCAGCAAACACACAGTGCCAAAGACTGAACTCTGTTAAAAACTGATGGATATACTATATGATTCCTGGATATACCTATGATTTCCAAGGTTATTGTAGAATAACCTTGAAATGACCAAAAATTGTAGTGATGGAGAATAAATCAGTGACTACCCAGGGTTAGATTTGGGGTGTAGCCTGGAGGTGATTTTTTTTTCTTTTTGTAGTGATAGAAGAGTTCTGTATCTTCCTTGTGGTAGTAACACAAGTGTGAAATTTCATAGTACTATACACCACCACCAGCAACAAAGATCTGATGAAAACCAAGCAGGGTCTGTTGTTTAACTGAGAGTATCATGCCACTGCCAATGTCCTGGTTTTGGAATGCACTGTGATATGTAAAATGTTATATCACCGGGGAAATCTGGATGAAGCATGCACAGAAATTCCCTGTATTATTTTTGCAACTTCTGTGAGCCTAAAGTTAGTTTCCAAAAAAAAGCCAAAATATCTGCAAATATATATATATATATATATATAAATTTTTTTTACAAAACCTCATGGGAGAGATTCCAGTTCTGTTAAGTGGAATAACTATACTTCCCACTGCTATGACTACCATACCTGGAGGAACTACTTTAGGGTCTGGAAAGTAAGTGGTAGCAAGTAGATCAGGAAAGAAAAGCAGAATTCCAAATAACATCAAAACAGTGGTGAGTCTGCATGCTTTTTTCCTCCAGGATCCATTGGCCTAAACTCAATTCAAATCAAAACCAAAAGGTGGCAATCAGCTCTAAGAGAGACCCCCTGCTTTCTGGCTCTGGGAGCTGTGGGGGAATTCTAAAATCTCAAAGAGAACGTGGAAATCCCAGGTTTTGTTTTATTTGTGTGTTTATTTTCCCATCTCTGGCAACTTATGCCCAGCCTCTAAGCATTAACACCGTGATGGCTGCAAAGACCTCTCTGGTAAGTTGGGTTGGGATCCCAAGAATGTAGAGTGAATCACCATTTCATGTTCTCCTTCCACCTGACCCCAAACATAGCTGCAGTCTTGGAAGCACAGGGGAGAGCAGGGAAAATTAAGCCACAGCACTTATGTCTGGAGGACAAAAACAAGAGTGCCACGAGCCCTTTGGAATCTGTTAAAAACAACTGTGAAGAGGAAGTGTATATTGAGAAAACAACCCTGTAAGGTTGTTTAAGAACTAGTCTTCAAGCCACACACAACACGTGGATCTGATTCTACTGAGCAAGAAAAAAAAAAATTAAGAACTGAACTAACACACGGATGGTTGTCTAGGCCCAGACTAACCTCAGGGTGGCACCTATCTGGGGCAAAACTGAACGGCACGGCAAGACACTGAACAGGGAACTGAGCCTGAATCCACAGGCAACCAAAGGCAAGACGAACCTTGTAGTCTGAAGCTAACCAGGTCGAGTGACTGCTAAAAGAACAGTGCCAACATTTTCCATAGAATTTAAATAAGACCCAGAAGTACACATATGATATTCAGAATACCAGGAAACAATCCAAAATTACTGCTCTTCCAAAAAACCAGGAAAACTCTCAATTTGCACAGAAAAGATAATTAACAGGTACAAATGCCAATATGGCATTGATGCAGCTATTATGGAAGCAGTGTAACAAGCAAGAACAAGTACCCCAAAGTGGAAAAGCAGAAAGCCAGCAAAGAACGAGAAAACGTGAAGCAGAAACATAGAAATGCTAGAGCTGAAAAATATACTAACCAAATTTTAAAACTCACTGGATGGGTTCAACAGTAACAACAAAGAGAAAAAAGATAACAAAAGTAAATAGAAACCCAAGGAACTGTGTGACAATAACATAAGACTTAACATTTATGTTATGGGAATTCTAGACCTGGAGGAGAAAAAGTACAGCTTGAAATAAGTATTTGAAGAAGAAATGGCTGAAGACTTTCCCATTTCATCAAAAGACGTAAACCTATAGAGCCAAAGTCAGTGAAACTTAACCAGGATAAACCCAAAGAACTCCCTACTCAAACACATTATAATCAAACTGCTAAAAATGAAGAGACGAAGAAAAAAAATCACAAAATAATCAGAGGAAACCAACACGTTACCTTTCAAGAAATTTATTTCAAATGACTGCAGATCACTCATCAGAACGCATGAAAGCCAGAAAATGCCACAACATTTTTAAACTGATGAAGAAAAGATCTATGGACCAAAAATCCTGTACACAGTAAAAATATCCTCTGGATACAAAATGACATAAATATATTCCAACATGAAAGAAAATGAAAGCAATTTGTTGTTAGCAGATCTGCACACAAAGAATTGCAGACAAGTTTTTCATACAGAAGGGAACTGATATCAAAAAGAAACTTGGAACATTAGGAATGAAGGAAGAGCCACAGAAGTGGTAAATAACTATTAATGATAAACTATTATTTTCTTCTCACTTTTAAAAATATTGATATATTCAGTTGCTGAAAATAAAAATATAATCATTGTATGATGAGGTTTTTTTAAAATGTAACTGTAATACATAAGACAACTACAACATAAAAGAGGGAAACTTAAAATTCTACTTGATGAGGTAAAATTATTAGGAGTCAATGAAAGACAAAAAGTGTACTGTGATTATGAGAATAGGTAAGCTAAAATATAATAAAAATATAAAATTTACCCAATGAAGGCAAGGAGGGACAAATGGAAATGAAAATATAGAAGAAGCATTCAGAAAATAGAAAAAATATTAGATCTAAATCAAAACCTATCAATAATTATGTTGCATGCAACTGGTCTAAACACAGCAGCTACATGAAAATATGGGTTTTGTTTGTTTGTTTTGCCATTTGCAGCATTATGAGCAGACTTGGAATGCATTATGCTAGGGGAAATAAGTCAGAGAGGGAGAGACATATACTGTATGATATCATTATATGTGGAATCTAAAAAATACAACAAACATGCATATAACAAGAAGGAAGCAGACTCAGATATAGGTAACAAACTAGTGGTAGTGGTTACCGGTAGGGAAAAGAAAGAGGGAGGGGCAACTAAGGTGTAAGGAATAAACAGGTACAAATGATACTGTATAAAATAAGCTACAAGGATATATAGTACAACACAGGGAATATAGTCAATAATTAATAATAACTATAAATGGATTATTGGAGAAGGCAATGGCACCCCACTCCAGCACTCTTGCCTGGAAAATACCATGGATGGAGGAGCCTGGTAGGCTGCAGTCCGTGGCATAGAGTCGCGAAGAGTCAGACACGACTGAGCGACTTGACTTTCACTTTTCACTTTCATGCATTGGAGAAGGAAATGGCAACCCACTCCAGTGTTCTTGCCTGGAGAATCCCAGGGACAGGGGAGCCTAGTGGGCTGCTGTCTACGGGGTCACACAGAGTCAGACACAACTGAAGCGACTTAGCAGCAGCAGCATAAATGGATTATAACCTTTAAAATTTTTGAATCACTATATTGAACACTTGTAACATATAGTATTGTACATCAACTATGCTTAAATCAAAAAAAAACTATTAAATACATGCTGCCTATAACAAACTCACTTCAAATATAACAATATAGGAAAATTAAAAATAAAATGGATGGGAAATTACTTCTATGCAAAGGTTAACATGAAGAGAGCTAAAGTGTCTATATTTTGTCTGATATTATCAGACAAAGACTTTGGAACAGAGAAAATTACCAGGGATTAAGAGAACTATTGCATGTTAATCAACTATTCAATTCACAAAAAAGAAATAACAATTCTACATGCATATGTACCTAGGAACAGAGCTTCAATATGCAAAAAAAAAATGCAGAAATGAAAGAATAAAAACATTCACAATTATATTTAGAAAATTTAACATATACCATTCAGCAATAGACAGAACTAGTAGACAGACTATTAGCAAGGATACTGAAGAAAGGAACAATGCCATCAACCAACTGATCCAAATGTGTTTATGGGACACTCCACCCAACAGCAGCAGAATGTCCATTCTTTTAAAGTCCACACGGATAGTTCACCAAGATTGTCAATATTCTGGTCATAAAATAAACTTTAACAAAGTCCAAATAATTAAATCCTACAAATTATGTCTTCAGGTCTTAAAGGAATTAAATTAGAAATCAATAATGGCTAACTGGAAAATCTTCAGACACCTAAATATCAAACAATACACTTCTAAATAATCCATGGGTCAAAGAAGGAGCACTGAAGTAAATTATAAAAAAGAAAAACAAAAACAAAAAACTGAACTTAGAGAAAATAAAAATTCAGATATTAAGTTTGGGTGCAGTTTAAGCAATGCTTGCAATGAAATTCATAGCAATAGCTTTTATTAGAAAATAAGAAAGGTCTCAAGTCAATAATTCATGCTTCTAAGTTAAGAACTGAGAAAAAGAAAAATGATATAAGCCTAAAGCAGCATAAAGAAGACGATGAAAGAGAATGAGTTTCAATAAAATTAAAAGCTAAAAAATAAAAATCAGTGTAACCAAATATTGATTCTGTATGTGAATACAATTCAATATACAAAAGACATTAATTCTTCCCAACTTGATCTGTAAGTTAATATAATACTAACAAAAATTTCAGCAAAAAATAATGTAGATTTAGACAAGCTGATTCTAAAATTTACATGAAAATGTTAAAAGAAAAACTTGAATAGCATAACACTTTTGATCAAGTATCAAGCATTTGGAGAAATCACACCATCTAAATTTAAGACTTGCTATAAATGTATAGTAACCAAGAAATTGTGGTATTGAAGGACCAAACACATATATCAATGAAACAGGATAGTGTCTAGAAATAGACCCTCACATATATGGCCAATTGATATTTGACAAACCTGCAAAAAGTAACTGAAGGGAAAAAGACATTCTTTTTCAACAAATAGTGTTAGAACAATCTGATATATGTAGACAAAAAAATAAACCTTAACCTACATCTCACATCCTATGCAAAAATTAATTCAGAATTGCGTATACATCTAAAGATATGATGCAAAACTATAAATGTTTTAGGAGAAAATCTTCATAACCTGGGGCTATACAAAGAATTAGAATTCTCAGACATGACACCAAAAACCTGAGACATAAAAAAATTTTTTTTTATAAATTAAACCATCAAACTTAACAACTTTTGCTCTGCACAAGGCACTATCAGAAGAATGAAAAAAGCAAACTACCAATTGGGGATGTTTATAAATCATATATCTGACAAAAGACTTCTATTCATAATAATAAAGAACTATCAATACTCACAGTGAAAAAAACAAAATTTTTTTTTTGAAATGGGCAAAATATGTTGACAGACACTTCACCAAAGACATATAGATGATAAATAACCATATGAAAAGATATTCAAAAATCATGATGAAACAAAATTGCCATCCACTGAACGTCCAAACTAAAAAGTATTGACTATGCCAAGCACTGGAGAAGAAGTGGAACAGCTGCGTCTCACATACATTGCTGGTGGGGATATAAAATTATTCAGCCACTATAGAAAACTGATCAGTAGTTTCTTCAAGAGTTTATCATGTACTTATTATGGCCCAAGAATTTCACTTCTGGGTACTGAACCTAGAGAAATGCAAATTTATGTTCACATAAAACCTGTACGTGGGTATTTACAGCAGCTTTACTCTTAATCACCAAACACTGAAAATAAACCAAATGTCTCTCAAAGAAAGAATGAATAAACAAATGATGCTATATCCATACCATGGAATATTCCTCAGCCATAGTAAGGAACAACTACTAATTCTCATTTAAAGAAAGGATGATCCTCCAAAGCCATTATGCTGACAGATAGAAGCCAATCTCAAAAGGCTATATATCACGATTGCATTCATCTGATATTCACAAAAAGGAAAAATCACTGTGCTGGAACATAGACTGGCGGTTGCCAGACATAAGTGAGTAAGAAATGTGAGTATAAGGAGAAAACATAAGGAAGTTTTTCTTTTTTTTTTGAGTGATGGAATTGTTCCATATGCTAATTATTGTGTTGATTACATAAATCTACATGTGTATTAAAATTCATAGAAATGACATTAATCAGGAATGGTATGGTATTGGCAAAAGAATAGACAAATAAATCCATGGAGCAGAATGGAGAGCCCAGAAATTGACCTACGCAAATAGAATCTATCAAACTTTGAAAAAAGAACAAAGGAAATTTAATAGAGAAAAGAGAGTCTTTTCAACGAATGTTGATGGAACCACTGGACATCCATACACAAAAATATTAATGTAGACACAGGCCTTACACCTTTAACCAAATTTAATTGAAGATGGACAATAGATTTACATGTGAATGCAAAGGGCTTCCCTGGTGGCTCAGTGGTGAAGGGTCTGCCTGTCCATGCAGGACACACGGATTCATTCGATCCCTGATCCAGGAAGATTCCACAGGCCACAAAGCAACAGCCCGTATGCCACAACTGTCGAGCCTGTGCTCTACAGCCCAAGATCCACAACTACTGGGCTCATCCGCCACAACTACCAAAGCCCACATGTCATGGAGCCCACGTGTGGCATTAAGAGAAGCCACCTCAATGAGAAGGCAGAGCACCACAGCTGGAAACTGGCTCCTGCTCTGCAACTAGAGAAAAACCCACGCAGCAGTGAAGACCCAGCACAGCCAAAAATACATAAATAAATAACATTATTTTTTAATGTAAATGAAAAATTATAAAACTTCTCGAAGTTAACAGAAGAGAAAATCTAGGTGTCTTGAGGTTGTCTGACTTTTTATTTTTATTTTATTTTATTTTTTTAATTTTTATTTTTACTTTATTTTGCTTTACAATACTGTATTGGTTTTGCCATACATTGACATGAATCAGCCACGGGTGTACATGAGTTCCCAATCCTGAACCCCCCCTTGCACCGCCCACCCCATATCATCTCTCTGGATCATCCCCGTGCACCAGCCCCAAGCATCCTGTATCCTGTATCGAGCATAGACTGGCAATTCGTTTCTTACATGATAGTATACATGTTTCAATGCCATTCTCCCAAATCATCCCACCCTCTCCCTCTCCCACAGAGTCCAAAAGTCTGTTCTATACATCTGTGTCTCTTTTGCTGTCTTGCATACAGGGTTATCATTACCATCTTTCTAAATTCCATATATGTGTTAGTATACTGTATTGGTGTTAATATGACAGGAAAGCATACTCGTAGAAGAAAAAATTGATAAGCTGGACTTCATTAAAATGAAAAACATTGACTCTAAGAAATACACTTTTAAGAGAATGAACAAACAAGCCACAAACTGAGACAAAATGATTGCCAAATGCATATCTGATAAAGCATTAGTACCCAAAATATACAAAGAGCTCTTGAGAAAAAATAAGAAAACATACAGCTTAATTAAAAAATGGGTAAAGGATCCAAACAGACAAAAAGATAAACAGAGGGCAAATAATCATATGAATAGTTGTAAAACATTATATATCGTTCACTTCAATCCAGTCACTCAGTCATGACCAACCCCGTTGCAACCCCATGAATCACAGCACGCCAGGCCTCCCTGTCCATCACCAACTCCCGGAGTTCACTCAAACTTATGTAAATTGAGTCGGTGATACCATTAGGTAATGGCAAATTAAAATAAAAATCAACCACTACACACCAATTAGAATAGCTAACATTCAGAACACTGACAACATCATATGCTAGTGAAGAGTTAGAGCAACAGGAACTCTCAATCATTCCTTAGGGATAACAGTCTAGCAGTATCTTCCAAAGTTAAACACAATCTTCCCTTACAATCCAATATGACCATACAATATCTCTCCTTGCAGTTCCACACAAAAACCTACATATTAATTTCATAACTGTCAAAACTAGGAAAAAACCAAGATATCCTCCTTCGGTAGGTGTATGGATAAATTGGTACATCCAGATAATGGAGTATTATTTAGCACTTAAAAGAAATGGGCAATCAATTCACAAAAAGACATGAAGCTACCTTAATGCATATTATTAAGTAAAAGAAATCAGTCTGAAAGGGAACGGGCAAAACTATAGACATAAGGCTTCCCTGGTGGCTCAGATGGTAAAGCGTCTGCCTGCAATGTGGGGGACCTGGGTTCGATCCCTGGGTCAGGAAGATCCCCTGGAGAAGGATATGGCAATCCACTCCAGTACTCTTGCCTGGAACATTCCGTGGACAGAGGAGCCTAATTGGCTACAGTCCATGGGGTCACAAAGAGTCAGATACGACTGAGTGACTTCACTTTCACTTATAAACACTAATAAGATTAATGATTTACAGGGATTAAGGGGAAATAAATAGGGATAAACTGGTAGAGAGAAGAGGATTTTTAGGACAGTGAAGATATTCTATATGATGCTACAATGGTGGCTATATGTTATTATATATTAGTCAAAATCCAAAACCAAACGTGAACTATAAACTATGAAATTACAAAAGACTATTCAAACTGATCACTTGATCACAGCCCTTCTAACTCAATGAAACCGAGCCATGCCATGCAGGGCCACCCAAGACGGACGGATCATGGTGGAGAGTTCTGACAAAACGTGGTCCACTGGAGAAGGGAATGGCAAACCACTTCAGCATTCTTGCCTTGAGAACCCTGTGAATAGAATGAAAAGGCAAAAAGATATGGCCCTGAAAGATGAACTCCCCAGGTCTGTAGGTGTGCAATATGCTACTGGAGAAGAGTAGAGAAACAGGTCCAGAAAGAATGAAGAGACGGAGCCAAAGTGAAGACAAAACCCAGTTGTGGATGTGACCGGTGATGGAAGTAAAGCCAATGCTGTAAAGAGCAATACTGCATAGGAACCTGGGGTGTTAGATCCATGAATCAAGGCAAATTGGAAGTGGTCAAACAGGAAAAGGCAAGAATGAACATCAACATTTTAAGAATCAGTGAACTAAAATGGACTGCAATGGGTGAATTTAATCCAGATGCCCATTATATCTACTAATGTGGGCAAGAATCCCTTAGAAGAAACAGAGTAGCCCTCACAGTCAACAAGAGTCCAAAATGCAGTACTTGGGTACAACCTCAAAAAGGACAGAATGATCTCTTTTTGTTTCCAAGGGAAACCATTCAATATCACAGTAATCCAAGTCAATTCCGCAACCACTAATGCCAAAGAAGCTGAAGTTGAACAGTTCTATGAAGACCTAGAGACCTCCTAGAACTAACACACAAAAAAAGATGCCCTTTTCCTCATAGGGGACTGGAATGCAAAAGGAGGAAGTCAAGAAATACCTGGAGTAGCAGGCAAGTTTGGCCTTGGAGTACAAAATGAATCAGGGCAAAGGCTAACAGTTTTGCCAAGAGAATGCATTGGTCATAGTAAACACCCTCTTCCAACAGAGACAACTCTACACATGGGCATCATCCGATGGTCAATACCGAAGTCAGATTGATTATATACTTTGCAGTCGAAGATGGAGAAGCTCTATACAGTCAGCAAAATCAAGACTGGGAGCTGATTGTGGCTCAGATCATGAACTCCTTATTGCCAAATTCAGACTTAAATTGAACAAAGTAGGGAAAACCACTAGACCATTCAGATATGACCTAAATCAAATCCCTTACTATTACACAGTGGAAGTGACAAATAGATTCAAAGGAATAGATCTGATAGACAGAGTGCCTGAAGAACTATGGATGGAGGTTTGTAACATGGTACAGGAGATGGTGATCAACCCATCCTCAAGAAGAAGAAATGCAAAAAGACAAAATGAGGAGGCCTTGCAAATAGCTGAGAAAAGAAGAGAAGCTAAAGGCAAAGGAGAAAGATATATCCATCTGAATGTAGAGTCCCAAAGAATAGCAAGGAGAGATAAGAAAGCCTTCTTGAGTGATCAATGCAAAGAAACAGAGGAAAACAACAGAATGGGAAAGACTAGAGATCTCTTCTAGAAAACTAGAAACACCAAGGGAACATTTCATACAAAGATGGGCACATTAAAGGACAGAAATGGTATGGATCTAATAGAAGCAGAAGATATTAAGAAGAGGTGACAAGAATACACAGAAGAACTATACAAAAAAGATCTTCATGACCCAGATAACTAGGATGGTGTGATCACTCACCTAGAGCTGGAGGTCTTGGAGTGTGAAGTCAGTGGGCCTTAGGAAGCATCACTATGAACAAAGCTAGTGGAGGTGATGGAATTTCAGTTGAGCTATTTCAAAGAAACATGTATATTAGCATATGTGAAACAGATCGCCAGTCCAGGTTCGAAGCATGAGACAGGGCGCTCGGGGCTGGTGCACTGGGATGACCCTGAGGGATGGGATGGGGAGGGAGGTGGCAGAGGGGCTCAGGATGGGGAACACATGTATACCCATGGCTGATTCATGTCAATGTATGGCACCACTACAATATTATAAAGTAATTAGCCTCCAATTAAAATAAATACATTTTTTAAATAAATAAAATAAATAAATAAAAGATGATGCTGTGAAAGTGCTGCATTCAATATGCAAACAAATTTGGAAAACTCAGCAGTGACCACAGAACTGGAAAATGGCAGGTTTCATTCCAATCCCAAAGAAACACAATCCCGAAGAATGTTCAAACTACCGCACAATTGCACTCTTCTGACACATTAGCCAAGTAATGCTGAAAATTCTCCAGTCTAGGCTTCAATAGTAAGTGAACCAAGAAATTCCAGATGTTCAAGCTGGATTTAGAAAAAGCAGAAGAACCGGAGATCAAATTGCCAACATCCACTGGATCACTGAAAAAGCAAGAGAGTTCCAGAAAAACATCTACTTCTGCTTCACTGACTACTCTATAGCCTTTGACTGTGTAGATCACAACAAACTCTAGAAACTTCTTAAAGAGATGGGAATACCAGACTACCTTACCTGCCTCCTGAGAAATCTGTATGCAGGTCAAGAAGCAACAGTTAGAACCAGACATGGAACAACAGACTGGTTCAAATTGGGAAAGGAGTACATCAAGGCTGTATATTATCATTTTGGTTATTTAACTTATATGCAGAGTTCATCATGTGAAATGCCAGAGTTCATCATGTGAAGCTGAATTCAAGATTGCAGGGAGAAATATCAATAACCTCAGATATGCAGAAGACACCACCCTTATGGCAGAAAGTGAAGAGGAACTAAAGAGCTTCTTGATGAAAGTCAAAGAGGAGAGTGAAAAAAGTTGGCTTAAAACTCAACATTCAAAAAATGAAGATCATGGCACCTGGTTCCATCACTTAGAAATAGATCTGGATTAAATTCACCCATTGCAGTCCATTTTAGTTCACTGATTCTTAAAATGTTGATGTTCATTCTTGCCTTTTCCTGTTTGACCACTTCCAAATAGATGGGGAAACAGTGGAGACAGTGACAGGCTTTATTTTTTTAGGCTCCAAAATCACTGCAGATGAAATTAAACGATGCTTGCTCCTTGGAAGAAACACTATGACCGACCTAGGCAGCATATTAAAAATCAGAGACATTACTTTGCCAACAAAGGTCTGTCTAGTCAAAGCTAAGGTTTTTCCAGTATCATGTATGGATGTGAAAGTTGGACCATAAAGAAAGCTGAGAGCCAAAGAATTGATGCTTTTGAACTGTGGTGTTGGAGAAGACTCTCGGGAGTCCTTTGAAGAGCAAGGCAATCCAACCAGTCAATCCTAAAGGAAATCAGTCCTGGATATTCATTGGAAGGACTGAGGCTGAAGCTGAAACTCCAATACTTTGGCCACCTGATGTGAAGAACTGACTCATTTGAAAAGACCCTGATGCTGGGAAAGATTAAATGCAGGAGGAGAAGGGGATGACAGAGGATGAAATGGTTGGATGGCATCCCTGACTCAATGGACATGAGTTTGAGCAAGCTTCGGGAGTTGGTGACGGACAGGGAAGCCTGGCGTGCTGCAGTCCACGGGATCACAAACAGCTGGAGACGACTGATCAACTAAACTGAACTGAATGAAATCTGGGTTATGATATATCAATGGAGGTTAATCAGTTGTAACAAACATACCACCCTGGTGCAGGACGTTGATAAAAGGGAAGGGTGTTCATGTACAGGGACAGGAAGTATACGGGAACTCTCTGTAGCTTCCCCTCCGTTTTGCTGTGAACTTAAAACTACCCTAAAACTAAAGTTTAGGAGTCAATTTTCCTGGGTCTCTCCTGTGTATACAGGTGTTGTACATGTTATTAAACTGAGTGTTTTTCTCCTGTAAAAAAGAAACAAGAAACCCCACAAAGGTCTATTTTACAAAGAACAATGATTTGTGTCCCATACTAATAATGCAATAATAGCCTATATTCATTTGGTGCTTAATATGGATAGTGAAAACATGAGATTGACATTGGTCAAAACCTATAGACCTGTACAACACAGAGGGAGTCATAATGTAAACTATGGGATTTAGTTAATAATAATGTATCAACATGAGTTCACCAATTATAGCAAATATATCACATTAATAAGATTTAGTAACCACCTACAGAATCTGGGGTAGAAAGGTAGTGTATAGCAATTCTGTAATATCAGCTCAACTTCCTGAAAAGTTAAAACTGCTCAAAAAATAAATGCCATTAGCTAAAGAACTGTATACTAAAAGAAAAACATCTATTTTACTGTATTGATCATTTAAAATGGAAAATAAAAGCAACCTAGGTTAAAAAAAAAAAAAAAGCAACCTAGGATTACAATACCAGGGTAATGTTTACATGTGCCTATAGGCAAATCCACTCAGTCATCATTCAACAAATATTTGTTTAGAGCCCCATGGACTTTGAAATTAAAGTTAAACCTCTACTCAGAGTACTGGCATTTATTCTTCATTTTCTTTCACTTAATTAGTGTCAGTTAATCTCCATCTTGTGAGACTCTCCAGTCCTGTGAAGCTTTTTACCACTTTTCGTAGTCAGCTTAGACTTTTCTGGCTGATCATTTTCTCCTCTTTCTTGCCATTATCTTTGCCTCTCTTGTCCTTTTGTCAAACCTACCTGGCAATTATATGACTATTCAGCTGCTTCCCTTCTTCACCTCCAGCCATAGGACACTGCCACTGCTGGAGAAAACTCCTGTAGGTTACCATTGGGATGCTGCTCATTGTAGCATACCTGATTTCAAGAAAGCTCCCAGCACCACTCAATATTCATGTTATATTTGTGTGTGTGATATCTTATTCCATAACAGTAATTTGAAACTTTCTCCATATTTCTTAAAAATATCTGGCCATACCACCCTGCTTTCCCTCAGCAGTTGGCATTTCATTGAAAACACAATAGGAATCAGCACATGAGATCTACCAGAAATTCCCACTACTAATTAAAATAGAAACCTTATCCTCCAGGTCTGCTCTTGCTTCTGGAAACCTCATCCTATTAATTACTTCTCTCTGTGTTATCATTCTACTATTTTCAAAGTATCTTTTTCGACAAAATTTCTCCCCAAAGCATTTACAGTTCATCAAATCTTTTCCAGTTTTGAAAAAAAAAATCATGTTCAGATAAACATTAGAGCAACCATCTTATTCTCTCTTCTTATTGATAACCATCAATTGTCATTAAGAGATAAATCCTCACTTTTCACTCACTTCTCAATTCACTTCTCAATTCATCTGATCCTTTTCCATTAAAAAAAAAATGCACTCAGAAAGGTACTAATGAACTGTTTGGTGCCAAATCTAATGGGCACTATTTATCTTTATTTTCCTTGATCTCTTCTTAGCACTTAGCACTTAAAATTTCCTCCCTCTCTGATTTAATACACTTACTCTATTGCTCATTTCTATTTATTTTTTCCTTTATAACCTCTCTTGTCAGCTTTTATTCTTTTATCATTCACCTAAATGATGGTCTTCATACTCTGTATGTGATCTCTGAACAACCTTCTTTACTCCTCTACATTTAATTAGGAATCTTAACTTTAGTGTAGTTATCTCCTGAATTTCAATTTTACAGCCAACTTCCTAACAGTTGCCTCTAGTTATAATTCCAACGGTACCTCAAAATTAAAATAAAAATGGAATTCATTGTCCTCTCTTTTCCAATAGTCCCTGTCTTAATTTTCTATCCAATCAACCAAGTCTAAATTCTGGGTCATCCCTAACATATTATTCTCTTTAGCTACTCATATCCAATCAAGTCCTAAGCCCTGTTGGTTCTACCACCTAAATATCTCTTGAATGTTACATATTTCTCTCCAATGTCAATCATAACCCAAGTAAACCCACTGTCATATCTCATATGAATAATGCAGCTAGTCCTTTAACTTGTCTTTTCCTTCAATTCTGTCCACTTTTCATGTCTTTTTTTCACAGAGCAACTAAGGTTACCTTTCTCAAGCAAATTTCTGATTAAATCATGCCTCTGTTTAAAATACTTCAATGATTCCTCCTGCATTTAGACTAAACTTGTGTCTCCTTAGCAGAGCTGACAATCTTCCACAATTTGACCCCATCCTGCCTGATTTAACTTTCACCACTTCCCATTCACACTCTGCTTCCCAATCAACCTGGACGATGTGTACTTCCCAGAGCTCGCTGCTCTATTCCACGTCCCCAGGCCTTGGAGAATGGGACCCCTACTCTCCCCACTCTGTGGAATGCTCTTGAACTCTTTTTTTTTTTTTTTTAACCACACTAGCTTCTATTTATCCTTTATTACTAGTCAAGATACCACCTTCTATAGACATCTGTTTCTGGGATAAGTGCTGCCCAATACCATGTATTTATGTCTATCACATACTTTGTCATGATATAACAGGTGGTTACTTGCCTGATCTCACGTTGGTAGAACTTGAGGGCAGATTTAAAGTTCTGGGTCTAATTTTTTTGGTGGCACCACTTGGCTTGTGGGATCTTACTTCCCGGACCAGGGGTGGAAACCACGCCTGCTGCAAGGGAAGTGCAGAGTCCTCACCACCAAACTGCCAGGGAATTCCCCAAATTTTGTGTGTTATGGATCTGTAACCATTGGCAACCAAGAAGTGTTCAAACAAAACAAAACAAGAAATGTTTAAGGAAAGAAATTGCAGAGTCAAAAAGGAGGGGAGTAAGGGAGTGAGGACGACTCAAGCCCATGCCCTCTAAGTTCCTGGCCATGTAAAGTTGCACAAACACTAACAGATACTTTGTTCCTGGCAAAAGATTGTAGGTGATTCCTCTAGTTTTGAAGCACTATTTTTAATGTTGTTACATTGCTTCTATAATTGAAACAAAATGAATCTGTGCTCCGCAGATGCCTGACAGGGACTCCTGCCGTGGCAGGGACTGTCCTGTGTTCTCCAGAAGTTATGTCTTCTTCATGGCACACAAACGGGACTTCTTAGTCTCTCTGTTACTGTAACCATGGGATCAAGTTTCAGCAAAGACAAAGCAGTGCTGTGTGCCACTTCAAGGCTTAGTCTCAAAATATCCTCCCATGGTGAGCTCTGTTCTTTCTTCTTGTCTGGAAGGTGACCAGAGAGAATTTCAAGAACCTCAAAAAGGGAAGAACCACAGGATGGAAGAATTCTGGGCTCTTAAGTGATGTCCTGGAAAGCCACCCAACCAAAAACCCCTCAACTGGACTTTACATGAGTGAGAAATTTGTTTATATTTTCATAAATCACTGAGATGTGAAAATAGATAGATAGGCAGGCTTCCCCTGTAGTTGGTGATAAAGAATCTTCCTGCAATTCAGGAGACACAGGTTCAATTCCTGGGTAGGGAAGATACTCTAGAGGAGGAAATGGCAAGCCGCTCTAGTATTCTTGCCTGGAAAATCCCATGGAGAGAGGAGTCTGGTGAGCTACAGTCCATGGGGTCACAAGGATTCGGACATGACTTGGCTATTGAACAACAACAATTAGGAACGCCAGTCCACTCTAGTATTCTTGCCTGGAGAATTCCATTGACAGAGGAGCCTGATGGGCTACAGTTCATGGGGTCACAAAGATTCGGACACGATTGAGCAATTAATACACACACATACACACACACACACACACACAAAAACACACACACAGTTGTTTAGTTGCTCAGTAGTGTCCGACTCTTTGTGACCCCATGAATTGCAGCACACCAGGCTTCCCTGTCCTCCTTCACTCTCTCCCTGAGTTTGCTCAAACTCATGTCCATTGAGTCAGTGATGACATCCAACCATCTCATCCTCTGTCACCGCCTTCTCCTCCTGGCCTCTGTCTTCCCCAGCATCAGGATTTTTTTCAGTGAGTCAGCTCTTCACATCAGGTGAACAAAGTTTGGAGTTTCAGCATCATATAAACTTAGTAAACAGTTTAATATGGTCCCACCCATAAACCTTGATTTAGGGCACATAAGAAATTCACCAAACTTGACTCCTATAACTCCAGAATGATTCAACTTATAAATTGGTAAATATATATATTCTACATGTACTGTTTGAGTTGAAGCAGATAGCAGAGATGTTATTGGCCATCCTCTCCATGTTACACAAAGACAGTACTGAGATATATAAAGCAAATGGCTGTGCCTGGTGTGGTTGAGTTGTCTTGATTTCAAGTCTCCTAACCCACATAAGAGAACGTCCTGTTTGGAACAGCTTGGTCTCCACTGATTGTACAGGATGATGCCTGTGCTTGGGGTATCTAAATGCAGTCTTCTCCCTTACACCCCCATGGGAATTCCTCCTGAAATTGCCTCTGTGGTTGAGAAGGGTGACCTTCACAGATAAAGAAGAGTTCTCTGACCAAGAGAATCCAAGGAACTGTACTTCCTTGCCACATCACATTTAAGAATTCCCACTTAATACAGGATGCTGTCAATTTTGTTTGCTGATAACAGACTCAGAGAAGATCATGGAAAAACAGAATCCCTCGTCCACTTCTGGTAGAAGTGTGAAAAATGAGATGTTATTTGGAGCTGATTAAGAGCTATCTGGGTATACATAGTAGAATTACATACATGTACATTCTGTGATCCAGCAATACATGAAGAAAACTCCTGCACAGGTCAAAGAGGACAGGTAAAATGGTAGAAGGGATCCATCACTAGAAGAATGGAAGTAAATGTGAGAAGTGAATGCTGGAATGCACGCAGCACTCAGGAGCACTGAGGAAGATCAGTAGAGAACAATACAGCTCATATTAAGAACAAAACAAATCCTGAGGGAATAGAGCATAAAATACAACAATGTTTCTGTGTGTGTAATATGTAAACTTAAATACATAGAAAACAGCATGAAATACATTTTTATTTTTTATCAAGAAAGTCGTTGGGCATACAGATGTATGCACATTATAACAAAAAACCAAATATTCTTGCTACTCAGCTTAAGAAACAAAACATTACATGTAAAATCCAACTCCATGTGTAACTGAGAAATCTCCAAGAACATATTCCTCTCTCCTCTGACCAGAGTTTGAACTAATTTGACCTTGCTGATCATTTCCACTCATGTTTTCATATTTTCCCTACATGTGTATTCATGCAGAAGCAATATATAATATTATTCTATATGCTTAAAGCTTTAGAAAACAGAATTGTATTGTATATATCCTTTTAAAACTTGATTTACTCAACATTATACTTACATTTTTTTTCCTATTGTTACTTGTACATCTAGTATATTAATTTTGACTGTAGAGCATTTCATTGCATGGATATACCATATATTATTTTTCTTTGTCTTGTTGATGAAATTGTTTCAATATTTTTGACATTGCAAGTAAAGTTGAGCAATTTTGTACACATCTTCTCGTTCATGTGTGCATGAGTTCACCTATGGAATAAAACTAGAACTGAAATTTCCATGGCATTTGGACTTGTATTTCCCTAGATATTAGCAGTGATTCTCCAAAGTAGTAATACCAGTTTACATGCTCATCAACGTCACATGATTGCATCTGGCCCTCTATATCCTGACCAAAATGTGGCATATTCAGGGATTGCCAGTAGTTTATTATTATTGTTATATTTACCTGTGAATATGAAAAAATCTCCTGAGGTTGAAAATCTTATGCTTTTATCTAGTCTTTGGATTTGCCTGTTTATATATTTTGTTTATTTTCTATTTTCAACTGTCTTCTTACTGATTTACAGTAATATTTATATATGCCAAAGGCTAATCATTTGTCAGTTTTATATATTGCAAATATTCCTCCTGATTGTGACTTATCTTTTCAATTTGTTTGTTTCTGACATACAACTTTTTAAATTTTTCAAGTGAATCCATATATTTCCTTTATTGTTCATATTTTTTTGATGTATTAAAAAAGAAAAGCTATACTCTTATGCCAAGGTCATAAAGATATTTTCCTATATTTTCTGATAAATATTTTTGAGTTTTATATTTCACATTTAGGTCTTTAATTGACTAGAACTGTTATGTTTGCATAGTGTGAAGATGAGACACATTTTTTTTTTCATAAGGGTAAGTTATTGCTCCAGGAACATTTATTGAAATCTCCCTTCTCTCCCAGCTGATCTGCAGTGTTAACTCTGTCACATGTCACTTTGCCTTTCATTCAGCATATTTCTATTGTTTACCAAGTATTCAAATCTGTCTTAAGAACTAGTTATATATTAATGACGCAATATTTGTTCCTGAGTCTTATTCTGGATTTCTTTTTCTTTAATATAAATTTATTTATTTTAATTGGAGGTTAATTACTTTATAATATTGTACCGGTTTTGGCATACATCAAAATGAATCCGCCACAGGTATACACGTGTTCTCCATCCTGAACCCCCCTCCTTCCTCCCTCCCCGTACTGGATTTCTATTCTATTCCTTTATTGAAATTGTTATCTCTGTGCTCCAAAAGCTCATTCTTTAAATGATTATAATGTTGTCATAGTCATAATATCTACCAAAGAAATGCCCCGCTCTTATTCTTCTTTTTGAAAATATTCTATTCTCAGTGCTATATAGTTTTCAAGTTATTAATTTTACATTACTATTAAATATATTTTTAAAAATATTCAATTTATAATAATTTTGTAAATTCATAAAAATTTTATATAATGTATATATGTCTCATGTATATGTAAATCATTAACTTGTATGACAAACCTGGGTCCTAGGTTAGATCTTCTAAAGGCAGAGCCTGAGGGAGAGGCTGTACTTGCTTCTCTTGAGAGGAGAATGAGTGAAGTTATATAGGGCAAGAGGGAGGCCTCCCATGCAGCTAAGGGTGATTCTCTAGAGAAGGGCAACTGGGGATGTACTCAGTCAACATTCATGACAGTTTAAGCAGGCATCAGGCTGCCGACGTTATCTATTACAATCTTCCCATTTTTCAGAATGAATGTATACCCCTCAACATATAGATTTTACACATTATGACAACTGTTGAGAAAAACAAATGAAGTTAGGGATGGGTAAACTAAAAACTTAAATGCATATTACTAAATGAAGAGAGTCATCAGAAAGGCTATATACTGTGTAATTTCAACTACATGATATCTGGAAAAAGGCAAAACTCTGGAGATAATAATAAGATCAGAGGTTGCTGGGAAGAGGGGAAAGGGAGGGATAAACAGGCAGAGGATTCTTAGGGCAGTGAAAATATTCTGCATGATACATGCCGCTATTTACATACATGTCAATATTAATTTGTAAACATTTACATACACTTATATACATATTTACCAATATTTACATACATGACAATATTAATTTACATTAATATTAAATATATTTAAAACATATTCAAATTATATATAATTTTGTAAATTTATAAACATAAATCTATATCTCATGTATATGTACATAATATCTCTGCCTATGCACATAATATATAAATATGACATACATGATTTTGTCCAAACCCACAGAATGTACAACACCAAGAGTGAATTCTAATATCAGCTATGGACTTTGAGTGACTATGATGCGTCAATGAAGGTTCATCAGTTATAACAAAGGTACCACTCCTGGTGAGGGATGCTGATAATGGGGAACACCATGAAGGTGTAGGGGCAAGAGAGCTCTGGGAAATCTCTGTAAACTCCTCTCAATTTTGCTCTGAATCTAAAACTGTTTTTTAAAAAATACAGCAAAAGAAAAACAAAATCTGAAAAGGTTTTTTACTGGCTAATTAAATAGTGAAGTTCAAATCATGTACATCTCTGAATCTGAGATACAGTAAAAGACTGACATAAATAAATAAAGTGAGTAATAAAAGCACCATCTCTTCCATAACCAACACGCCCTTTAAAAACATTGATTCGCTAAAACAGAAGAAGCCCTGTGAACAGTGAAGATCTATAATTTAGGTGGTTTTTGTTGAGCTTTTGTAACTCTCTACTAATAAGCCTATGTTCAGGCACTCGTCAATTGTAGCTTTTAATTGCAAACTTTGGTACACTCTAAATTAGGGCTGAGTGCAGTCAAATTCACTAAAACCCAATACATACTGATGGCCTTAATTTTATTTCCCAGTGTAGATTTATTTTAAACCTCAAATCTCACATATATTTACATTATGAAGAAGCACAAGTCTTGTGTTCTGATTTATTTATGCTTAATTCCACAGGAAACTTTTTACCAAGACTTGTTTGATATCTAAGATGTCTCAGAAGTGATATTTGTCTATCGTAGCTATCTTGCAAGCAGAATAAAATATATGTTACACAGTTCATCTATTTTGTCTTTTTTCCTGATCACCCAAATGCATTCTTACATTTCCATTTTATCCCCATTTGTCCTGCCATCCCCACCACCTCATTTGAAACATACAAATGAGGAATTAATCAAATTCCAGTCTAACTTTTATAAAGATAGCCTAGAATTGAATGTTGGGCAAGATGATGAAAGCATTAGCAGAGTTCTCAATCCCAAAGCAGTACCACCCATCTAGTCAAAAATTTTAAAGTAAAGAAAACTCAGAAGCATTGAATAAAGTTAAGCAGAATAATAAGACCTATAGATGTTATTGCAGAAGCCATAGCAAGGCAAATGGAGGCTTCAGAGGGAAGATCTGGCATCCCAGTACTGTCTCAAAGACAGAACACTTGGCGTCAAGCACAAATGAGGCCAGTGTGGCCTGGTTCAGAATCAGAATCACGGGAGGATAATAACTGACTGAGACTTCCCTGGTGGTCAGTAGGAAAGAACTCGCCGGCCAGGATAGAACCCTGGGTCAGAAAGATCCCCTAGAGAAGAGAATAGCTACCCACTTCAGTATTCTTGCCTGGGAAATCCCATGGACAGAAAGAGGGAGGCTTATGGGCTTACAGTCCACAGAGTTGCAAAGAGTCAGACATGACTTAGCAACTAAATAACAACAGCAACAAATGAGTTGATTGACAGGATGAAGAGAATGCCTGCACTCCCTCACCCCTGGAACAGTGGCAAATGAAAAGCAAACAGCTTTTGCCTCGGGCTTTGCGTGGGTAAAAATATCTTCCAGGTCTCTATGGAAATTTTATTCATAAACTTAATTCATGTGTGGAAATAAAGTCAAAATTCTCACTACGCACTCAATACACAAGTGAGAAAAACAAAAGTAAAATGTTGTTTCCAGCTGTTGAAAACCCTTTAGGGTGCCTGACAAAACTATATGTAAAGCAATCCAGATTAATTATTATACAATTAGGGTGTCCTTAGACAAGTAGTCTCTGCTGAAGATGGGCTTAAAAAAAGGGGGGGAATGATTCACCATGTAGGAAAGTCAGAAGATAGCAAAAAGTAAATTAAGTCCAAAAAGGAACCACAAAAGAGATATATGAAGAAAACCAATATGATAAGAGAAGAAGGAAATAAAACAAAAAAATAACAGTGAAAGTCAGTCAGTCATGTCCGACACTTTGAGACCCCACAGACTATACAGTTCATGGAATTCTCTAGGCTAGAATCCTGGAGTGGGTAGCCTTTCCCTGCTCCAGAGGATATTCCCAACCCAGGGATTGAGCCCAGGTCTCTTGCATTTCAGGCAGATTCTTCACCAGCTGAGCCACAAGGGAAGCCCAAGAGTACTGGAGTGGATAGCCTATCCCTTCGCCAGCAGGATCTTCCTGACCCAGGAATTGAACTGGGGTCTCCTGCACTGCAGGAAGATTCTTTACAAACTGAGCTATCAGGGAAGTCCAAATGGATTGATAAAACACAGATTGGTTCTTCAAAGAGTAAAACAATTGGTTTTTAAAAATTAATCTAATGAAGATAAAATAGAAAGGAAACATTTCCAAAATCAGGAAAGAAGAGGAGAAAGTCACATTTAAAATTAAAGGTATTGTGATCAACTTTTTGATAATAAATTTCATAATTTAAATGAAATTAACAGATTCTTAGAAAATCACAGTTCACTAAAATTGACATAAGAACAAAGAGAAAATATAAATGGTCTTTTCTCTATCAAGGAAATAATATCCTTTAAAAAAAGAAAGAAAAGAAAAACTCACAAATGATGGCAGTCCACTATTACTTAGCAGGGCAAGTCTGGTAAACCTTTAGGCTAGATAAGAGAAATCTTTCCAGAGAATAGAAGATGCAAGATGATCCACCATTTCAATTTACAAAAACAGAGTAACTTGGCTTTAAAACAAAATGAAAACCAAAAGGAAAAGTACTGGCCAATCCTACATACAAACATAAATGAAACTTTTAAAAGATAATATTTGCAAAAACATGCAGTCATATATAAAAATGATAAAATATATCTCCAATTTAGGTTTCACTCATGATTGCAAAGTTGGTTTATCATTCAAAACTCAGTGTAACATGACTCATTAACAGAACAAAGGAGAAAAACATTATTTCACTAGATGCCTATGTATCTTTTTTTTAAATTTATTTACTAAAAGAAAGTATTTATAGTAATACAGGTTAATAATTATTTTTCACATTTTATAACACATGCATGTGGTTCTAATCAATTTTGTTCCAAATATTGCAACAGCAACTCAAATTTGAATATGTTCTGAAATATTTAGACCATTATATTTAAACAGATTTCACAATAAAAATTATAATATATATTCATTTTTTAGAGAGAAATATAATAGAATTAACAATGATAGACTTTCAGAAACAAAATATATTAAATTCTAATTTCATGGATATGACCGAATATAAACAAAGTTAAACTTTAAGGAGGAAAAATTGTATATTTCTAACTGTTAAGGAGACTATTTTTACATATTTATTAATTATGAACAACAGATTCTATGCATTCAGATTGAACTGTAAAGAAAATTTGCAATTTTTTCACATGTGAATTTTTATAACACATCTGTAATCATATCATCTTATTATATTATATGAGTTTATTATGGAATATTTTATGCCTCAATTTAAAATTATTTTTGAAAAAATTTGCCTTAAAAATTCAAAACAGTTAGGCTTCATATATCATCTGGTGCAGGCTGATGATTTGTATTCTATTATCCTGATCATTATGGGGTTTGGTTTTTTTTGTTTGTTAATTAGTTTATTTTTATTGAAGGATAATTGCTTTACAGAATTTTGCTGCTTTCTGTCAAACCTCAACATGAATCAGCCATAGGTATACATATATCTCCTCCCTTTTGAAGCTCCCTCCCAACTCCCTCCCCATCCCACCCCTCTAGGTTGATACAGAGCCCCTGTCTGAGTTTCCTGAGCCATACAGCAAATTCCCATTGGCTATCTATTTTACATATGGTCATGGAACTTTCCATGTTACTCTTTACATACATCTCACCCTCCTCCCTTCTCTCCATGTCCATAAGTCTATTCTCTATGTCTGTTTCTCCACGGTTGCCCTGTAAGTAAATTCTTCAGAAACAGTTTTTCTAGATTCCATATATTTGCGTTAGAATATGGTATTTACCTTTCTCTTTCTGACTCACTTCACACTGGATAATAGGTTCTAGGTTCATCCACCTCATCAGAACTGACTTGAACGCATTCCTTTTTATGGCTGAGTAACATTCCATCGTGTATATGCACCACCGCTTCTTTATCCATTCTTCTGTCGATGGACATCTAGGTGGCTTCCATGTTCTAGCTGTTGTGAATACTGCTGCCGTGAACAATGGGACACATGTGTCTCTTTCAGTTTTGCTTTCCTCAGGGTGTATTCCTAGGAGTGGGATTTCAGGGTCACATGGTGCTTTTATTCTTAGTTTTTTAAGGAATCTTCATGCCATCTTCCATAGTGGATGTATCAATTTACATTCCCACCAACAGGGCAAGAGTGTTTGCTTTTCTCCACACCCTCTCCAGAAGTTATTATTCATAGACTTTTTGAGGAGGGCTATTCTGACCCGCATGAGGCAATATCTCATTGCAGCTTTGATTTGCATTTCTCTAATAATGAGCAATGTTGAGCATCTTTTCATGTGTTTCTTAGCCATCTGTATATCTTCTTTGGAGAAATGTCTGTTTAGGTCTTTTTCCCACTTTTTGTTGGGCTGTTTGTTTTTGTGGTATTGAGTTATATGAGCTACTTGTATATTTTGGAAATTAATCCTTTGTCAGTTGTTTCATTTGCTATTATCTTCTCCCATTCTGAGGGTTGTCTTTTCACCTTGCTTATGTGTGGATCACAATAAACTGAGGAAAAATCTGAAGGAGATGGGAATACCAGACCACCTGACCTGCCTCTTGAGAAACCTGTATGCAGGTCAGGAAGCAACATTTAGAACTGGACATGGTCCAAGAGACTGGTTCCAAATAGGAAAAGAGTACGTCAAGGCTGTATATTGTCACCCTGCTTATTTAACTTATATGCAGAGTACATCATGAGAAATGCTGGGCTGGAAGCAGCACAAGCTGGAATCAAGATTGCTGGGAGAAATATCAATAACCTCAGATATGCAGATGACACCACCCTTATGGCAGAAAGTGAAGAGGAACTAAAGAGCCTCTTGATGAAAGTGAAAGAAGAGAGTGAAAAAGTTGGCTTAAAGCTCAACATTCAGAAAACTAAGATCATGGCATCCGGTCTCATCACTTCATGGCAAATAGATGGGGAAACAGTGGAGACAGTGGCTGACTTTATTTTGTGGGGCTCTAAAATCACTGCAGATGGTGATGGCAGCCATGAAATTAAAAGATGCTTACTCCTTGGAAGGAAAGTTATGACCAACCTAGACAGCATATTAAAAAGCAGAGACATTACTTTGTCCACAAAGGTCCATCTAGTCAAGGCTATGGTTTTTCCAGTAGTCATGTATGGATGTGAGAGTTGGACTATAAGGAAAGCTGAGCACCGAAGAATTGATGCTTTTGAACTGTGGTGTTGGAGAAGACTCGAGAGTCCCTTGGACTGCAAGGAGATCCAACCAGTCCATCCTACAGCAGATCAGTCCTGGTTGTTCACTGGAAGGACTGATGTTAAAGCTGAAATTCCAATATTTTGGCTACCTGATGTGAAGAGTTGACTCATTTGAAAAGACCCTGATCCTGGGAAAGATTGAGGGCAGGAGGAGAAGGGGATGACAGAGGATGAGATGGTTGGATGGCATCACTGACTCAATGGACATGGCTTTGGATAGACTCCAGCAGTTGGTGATGGACAATGAGGCCTGGCATGGTGTGGTTCATGCGGTTTCAAAGAGTCGGACACAACTGAGCAACTGAACTGAACTGAATAGGTTCCTTTGCATGCAAAAGCCTTTAAGTTTAACCAAGTCCCAATTGTTTACTTTCGGTTTTATTTCCATGACCCTAAGAGGTGGGTTATAAGGGGTCTTGCTTTGATTTATGTCATCGAGTGTTCTGCCTATGTTTTCCTCTAAGAGATTTTTATACTTCTGGTCTTACATTTAGATCTTTAATCCATTTTGAGTTTATCTTTGTGTATGGTATTAGGAAGTGTTCTAATTTCATTCTTTTACTTGTAGCTGTTCAGTTTTCCCAGCACCATTTATTGAAGAGGCTCTCTTTGCCCCATTGTATATTCTTGCCTCCTTTGTCAAAAATAAGGTACCCATAGGTGCATGGGTTTATTTCTGGGCTTTCTACCTTGTTCCATTGGTCTATATTTCTGTTTTTGTGCAAGTACCATACTGTCTTGATGACGGTAGCTTTGTAGTGTAATCTGAAGGAGGAAGCTTTGATTCCTCCAGCTTCATTCTTCTTTCTCAAGACTGCTTTGGCTATTTGGGGTCTTTTGTGTTTCCATATGAACTGCAAAATTTTTTGTTCTAGTTCTGTGAAAAATGCCATTGGTAATTTGATAGGGATTGCATTAAATTTGTAGATTGCATTGGGTAGTACAGTCATTTTCACAATATTGATTCTTTCTACCCAGGAACATGGAATATCTCTCCATCTGTTTATGTCATCTTTGATTTCTTTCATTAGTGTCTTATAATTTTCTGTGTACAGTTCTTTTGTCTCCTTAGGCAAGTTTATTCCTAGATATTTAATTCTTTTTGTTTCAATGGTGAATGGGATTCCTTAATTTCTCTTTCTGATTTCTCATTGTTAGTATATAGAAATGCAAGTGATTTCTGTGTATAGATTTTGTATCCTGCAACTTTGCTAAACTCACTGATTAGCTCTAGTAATTTTCTGATACTATCTTTAGGGCTTTCTATGTACAGTATCCTGTCATCTGCAAACAGTGATAGCTTTACTTCTTTTCCGATCTGGATTCCTTTTATTTCTTTTTCTTTTCTGATTGCTGTAGCTAGGACTTCTAGAACTATGTTGAATAATAGTGGCAAAAGTGGACACCATTGTCTTGTTCCTGGTCTTAGGGGGAATGCTTTCAGCTTTTCACCATTGAGGATAATGTTTGCTGTAGGCTTATCATATATGGCCTTTACTATGTTGAGGTAGGTTCCTTCTATGCCCGTACTTTGAAGAGTTTTAATCATAAATGGGTGCTGAGTTTGTCAAAGTCTGCATCAATAGATGCCTAGGTATCTTTTGATAAAATTCAAGCTCTATTGATGACAAAAATTAAAAACTACTAGCAAACTCTTAATATCAATCTTTGCCTTAATCTTCAAAAAATAAAAACCTTATGATATTGAACAACACATATGTTCCTTCTTACTCCTTTTCAATATCACAGGACAAAGGAAAGAATCAAGACATAATAAAGCCATATTTATTTTTAATAATATCAAAATCACAAGTATAATTTCCAATAGCAAGTTTAATGAAAAGTAGAATAGCAAAATAAGGTACATACTATTCATATAATGGAATATTATTCAGCCATAAAAGTGAATGAACTAAGGCTTTACATAAAAAAAAGTTGTTGAGTCTTACATATGTATCAATGGGTAAATAAGCAGACACAATAGAATATTTGTCTGATTTCATCTATAAAATTTCAAAAGCTTGCATAACTAATCAGTGATGGTAAAAATCTGGATATTGGTTATATTTGATGAGAAAAGAGCATAATAATTGAGAAGGGACATGAGGGAAGTTTAAGGGTTTCTATTAACACTTTATTTCTTGGGAAATGTAGTGATTACATATATAGTTTCATTCATAATCAATTAGCATTTCTATCCTTTTCTGTATTACAGTCAAGTTTAATTTTTTAAGTTTACCATCAAGATACAGAACTCTTTAAAATGGAAGCTTTTGTGTAAGAAAGGATGGGAAATAAATATCTATATATCTATATTATCTATCTATCTAGATACATACACTCATACACACACACACGTGCTTACATTTGAAAAAAGAAACACTGAAAAAATAAACAAGAAGCAAAGCACAACTATTATTTTTAAAAAGAGAAAATAATTTTTTTTAAAGTTCTCATAATACATTTTATATGCTTTTGGTTTTGAACCAAGTAAATGTTTTACATATTTAAAATAGACTTTAAAAAGCAATCCCCAAAATGAAAAATCAACTGAAACAGACTTTCTCCTCCTGTTAGTATTTAGAAAGTAGCAAGAAATCATTGTTCTTATTCTATCAACCAAAACAAGCTGGTTATGCAATCAAATTACAGCTTTAAAAAAACTCATCAGTAATTTGAGAATGCAAATGCACTAAATTCCAGAAAAGGATAAACACATTATGGGATAAAAGAAACAGATGATTCAGGACTTCCCTGGAAGTCCAGTGGTTAAGACTTGTGCTTCCACTGCAAGAGGCAAGGGTTCAATCCCTGGTGGGAGAACTAAGATCTGGCATGTCATATGGTGCTGCCAAAAAAAAGAAAGCAACTGATGGCTCATGCTTTTGAACCATGGTGTTGGAGAAGACTCTTGAGAGTCCCTTGGACTGCAAAGAGATCCAACCAGTCCATCCTAAAGGAGACCAGTCCTGAATATCCATTGGAAGGACTGATGCTGCAGGTGAAACTCCAATACTTCAACCACCTGCTGTGAAGAACTGACTTATTGGAAAAGACCCTGATGCTGGGAAAGACTGAAGGCAGGAGGGGAAGGGGATGCCAGAGGATGGCATCACCGACTCAATGGACATGAGTTTGAGTAAACTGCAAGAGTTAGTGATGGACAGGCAGGCCTGGCGTGCTGCAGTCCATAGGGTTGCAAAGAGTCGGACACAACTGAGCGACTGAACTGCACTGAACTGATGGCTCATGGAGAAGTTTGAAGAGGAAAACTCCATCATGGGTGAGGTTTACGGGAATGTACAAACACTTTTAACACACTTGCCATGGTCCTGAGTGGGCATGTATAATAATCTGAAATTCTAGCTACCTCATCCACAGAGTAAGTCTTCCTTACTCACCAACTCTTTCCCATGGATCTTCACTGAATGCTCAGGGGTACCATGTGAAAGGCTAAATGTAGGGCAAGAGCTGAAACAGATCCCAGTGAGGTGCCTGGACCCTGCCTCAAGTGCAAGGCAAATATCCTCCAAAAGCAGAGCCAGAAAGAGAACTGAAAGAAACTGATCTATCAAGGCAAGCAGGGCTTGCCACAACTGGACAGCTAAGGGGAGAGCAGGAGAGGTGAGAGAAACTGCAGTTGGGTATACACTCCTCTCTATGTAACTGATAGAGTAAGTATACCAAATGGCTTCCCAGGTGGCTCAGTGGTAAAGTATCTGCCTGCCAGTGCAGGGGAAATAGGAGACTAGGGTTCCATCCCTGGACACAAATGAGCAACTGAGCACGCACGTGCATGCAAGTACACAAAAACTGGTAAAAGACAAGCTCTGAAAAATACAGTCATGCAACTTGATCTAACTGGCTTTTATAGAACACCCCATATCAAAACTGCAGTAGACCTGTTATTTTTAGTGGCATATTAAAAAGTCACTAAGAGAGACCAATACTCTGGGTCATAAAAGAAGTTTTAATTAATAGGAAAGATTAGAATCATGCAGAATATATCTGGCCAAAAATATTTTAAATTATAAATAAACATCATTAAAATCCCCCAATATTTGGCAATTTAGTAATACCATGCCAAATAATTCATGAGTCAAAGAATCAGAAAGAAAATTAAAAAGCATTTTAAAGTAAGTGATAATGAAAACATAGCATATCTAAATGTGTGGTTTATGGCTAAAGAAGTGCTTAGACAGCATTAAATAGCTTTAAATGATTGTATTAGAAAAGAAGGAAGGGGTGAAACCAATTACCTTAGCTTCTACCTTAAGAAGCAAAGAGATCAAATTACACCAAAGTTAGGCATAAATAAAATTATTAGTAGTTCAGTAAAATATATAAATGACAAAAAACAAAAATATTTAAAACTTAAAACTTTGTAAACTAATAAAATAAATCAAAATCTAGCATGACTGGTTAAGCTAAAAAGAGAAAACACAAAATGCCAACATCAGGCAAGAGAGACTATTATTATCTATTAACATCAGAGTGCTAATAAGGGAACAGCGTGAAGAATTTCAAAAATAAATTCTTTAACATAGCTTAAAGGAACAAATCCTTAATCAAGGTTAATAAAAGTAGAGAAGCAGGAAGTCCCAATATCTCCTTAAAAATGAAATTCACAATAAAAAAATCATTCCACAAAGAAAATTCAAAGCCCACGTGACTTCAGAACAATTCAAGGAAACATTAAGAGCAATAATGCAAATTCCACACAAACTTTTTAGAATATACAGGAGAAAAAGGCAATTTATTACCCATTTCATGGAACTGATATTAATACTAATACCAATACTTTTTAAAAACATTAGAAAGAAAACAAACACAGTCACAAAATACTTAATAAAGTATTTGGAAATCTTTTCCAGCAGTTGGTAAAAAAGAATAATAAATCACCAAAAGGAATTTATCTAAGGAATGCAAGGTTGTTTCAGCATGTGAAAGTCAAGCAATGTAATTTACCACATCAACAGAATGACTAGAAAAAGAAATGATCACCTCAGTAACTGCAGAAAAGCATTTGATTGAATTTGCCACTTTGTCATGATAATAACTCTGAAGAAACCAAGAACAGAAGAGAAATTCTTCATTCTGATAAAGCACATTTATACAACTAAAAAAAAAACAAACCCTATTGCTAACACCATACTTAATTGTGAAATACTGAATCCCTTTCTACCAAGATGGGTGAGGGGGGAGGCAAAAATATCTGCTCTTAATTTGTATTCAAATTGAAAGTCCCTTGGGCTGCAACTAGATCAAACCAGTCAATCCTAAAGGAAATCAACTTTGAATATTCATTGGAAGGACTGATGCTGAAGCTGAAGCTCCAGTACTTTGGCCACCTGATTCAAAGAGTCAACTCATTGGAAAAGACCCTGATGCTGGGAAAGACTGAAGGCAAAAGAGAAGAGAGCTGCAGAGGATGAGATGGTTAGACAGCATCACTGACTCACTGGAGACGAATTTGAGCAAACTCTGGCAGATGATGCTGGACAGGGGAGCCTGGCATGCTATATAGTCTACAGGGTATCAGAGCTGGACATGACTGAACAACAACAAATTTGTATTCAACATTATACTGGAAGTTCAAACTAATTTTTTTTTTAAAAAAAAAAGGGAAAAGGAAGATAAAAATTGGAAAAGAAGAGGTAAAATTGTTACCTGTTATCATTTTCATATAAGGATTTTGTATATAGAAACCCCTATGGAATCTAATAAAAAATGTCTACGAGAAGCAAAAATAAAATTTAGCATGGTTATAGAAGGTAATGTTAACCAAAATCAAATTCTAATACTAGCAAATCAAAATCAACAAAGAAAAGTTACACAACAATAATGTAATACTGCCAATAATAATATCATAAACATATTTAGGAGGGAATTAACAAATAATCTGCAGGTCTTTTATACTAAAAACTAAAATACATGCACCAGAAAGAAACTAAAGACAACAAAGAGAAAGATGTAAAGATAGATAATAAAGGTATCTATCTTATTCTTATATTAGAAAACTCAACTTGGTTATGGAGAAGGCAATGGCACCCCACTCCAGCACTCTTGCCTGGAAAATCCCATGGATGGAGGAGCCTGGAAGGCTGCAGTCCATGGGGTCGCTAAGAGTCGGGCACGACTGAGCGACTTCACTTTCGCTTTTCACTTTCATGCACTGGAGAAGGAAATGGCAACCCACTCCAGTGTTCTTGCCTGGAGAATCCCAGAGACAGAGGAGCCTAGTGGGCTGCCGTCTATGGGGTCACATAGAGTTGGACACGACTTAGCAGCAGCAGCAACTTGGTTAAGATTCTTTCCAATTTATATTCAGTGCAATACCAATCAACATCACATCAGATTTTCATTTTTTATTTATCTACTTATTTTAGTAATTGACAATATTATTCTAAAATCAATGCAGAAAACAACGGACCTAGAATAATTAAAACCAATCTGAGAAAATAATACAGTTCAAGGATTTGCAATATCTAATTTGAAAAACTGAAGAAATGAGTATGTTTTGAGGGCAAAGACAGATAAACAGCTCAATAGATTAGAAAACCCAGAAATGGAGCCAATAAATTATTTGATTTTTGATGAAGTCACCATATTAGGTATCTACTACCATGTAACAAATTGCCACAAAACTTAGCAGCTCAAAGTAACAAACCGCTATTATATCACAATGTTTGTAGGCTAGGAATCTAGGCACAGCTTAGTTGAACTGCAATCAAAGTGTGGCTGGAGCCCTAACCATCTCAAAGCACTGCTAGGAAAGGATGTGATTTGCTGCTCACTCACGCCACTGTGGCCAAGATTCAGTTCTTAGCAGGTTGCTGGACTGAGGACCTCAGTTCTTTAGCATTAGCTATTGGGCTTCAACTCCTGACCACACTGGCCTCTCCAAAGGGGAGCCTATAGCACTGTGCCCTGCTTCAACAGAGCAAGTGAGCGTCTCAGAGTAAAGGAGGGGGAGACAGAGAGGGAGAGACTGACAATATTTAATGCTTTTGCATCACTGACTAATCAATCTGACACCATCTTATTACGTTTCTGTTCAGTTTTTGTACTTGTTTTTCATTAAATTATTGGAGCTCTTTACGTATTAAAAGAAATTCAAATTCATAGAAGCAGAAAGTAGAAAAGTGATTGGAGGTGAGGGAAATAAGCAGAGCTTGGTAAAAGGGTACAACTTTCAACTATAAAGATGAATAGAGTCTGAAAGATTTAAGTATAATATGGTGACTATATTGATATCTGCACTCTATAACTGACATTTACCAAGTGAACAGAACTTAAATGTTAACAATAGGGACCTCCCCTTGCAATGCAGGGGCTGCAGCTTCAATCTCTGGTCTGGGAGTTAGGATCTCACAAGCCTCGTGGCCAAAAAAAACAAAATGTAAAATAGAAGTATTATTGTAACAAATTCAATAAAGACTTTAGAAATGGTCAACATTTCAAAAATATTAACAACAAAAGGTAAATATGTGAGGGTGATGGAAGTATTAATGAATTCAACAGGGGGAGTCCTTTCACAATTTGTAGGTATATTGAAACATCACATTATATACACTGTAAATATCTTACAATTTTGTCAGTTATACTTCAATAAAAATTATGTTAAAAGTTAAAACACTACCTCTAAGAAATAATGTAGGTCTATTTCTGGACTCTCCATTCTCTTCCATTGATCCATTTGCTTACCCTTACACTAAAGACTTGCTCTCTTGATAAATATAGCTTTCTACTGTCTTGAAAGCATAAAATTTAATTCCTCTATATTTGCTCATGTTTTCAAAACTTTTGTAGATGTAGAATCAGCTTCTAAATTTCTACAAAACACCAAATGAAATTATGATTAGAATTGCCTTAAGCTTACAATTTGGAAAAATTGACATCACAAAATGTGGAGACATCTAGTTCATAAACATCTTGCCATTTATTTAGGTCTTCTTTAATTTCTTTAAAGTGAAAAAGTGAGAGTTAGTTGCTCAGTTGTGTTCGACTCTTTGGAAGCCCATGGACTACAATCCTCCAGGCTCCTCTGTCCATGGGATTTTCTAGGCAAGCATATTGCAGTGGGTTGCCATTTCCTTCTCCAGGGAATCTTCCTGACCCAAGGATTGAACCTGGGTCTCACACATTGCAGGCAGACTCTGAGCCACCAGTGTAGCCAGTTGTGTATTAATTTTTTAGTTCATGGCTTTCATTATATCTAGTCCTAAGCATTTTGATTTTTAATCACTTTGGAAATAGCAGCATGGATGCCTATGCATGAACATATGTAAATAGATAGCCAATGGGAATTTGCTGTATGACTCAGGGAACTTAAACTGGGGCTCTGTAATTACCCAGGGGGGTGGGAATGGGCAGGAGGTGGGAGGGAGATACAAGAGGGAGGAGACATATGTATACCTATGGTTAAATTCATGTTGATGTATGACAGAAATCAAACCAATATTGTAAACCAGTCATCAATCAGTTAAAAATAAATATTAAAAATACATAATAGGAGAAGGAAATGGCAACCCACTTATGTATTCTTGCCTGGAGAATCCCGTGGACAGGGGAGCCTGGTGGGCTGCTGTCCATAGGGTCACACAGAGTCAGACATGACTGAAGCAGCTTAGCATGCATGCCTGCATTGGAGAAGGAAATGGCAACCCACTCCAGTGTTCTTGCCTGGAGAATCCCAGGGACGGGGGACCCTGGTGGGCTGCCATCTATGGGGTCCCACAGAGTCAGACACGACTGAAGTGACTTAACAGCAGCACAGTGAGAAATGTGCATTAAAATGATATATAACATAACCACACTTATTAAGAATGTATTCTAAATGGCAAACTTCAACAAAAAATAAACTATCTTTTATCTATATTCAATAAACCATATTCTAATTATCTGCTGCTATGATATAGAAGTGTGCTTCCCTCATAGCTCAGTCAGTAAAGAATCTGCCTGCAATGCAGGAGACCTGGGTTTGATTCCTGGGTTGGGAAGATCCCCTGGAGAAGGAAATGGCAATACTTCCATCCCAGTATTCTTGCCTGGAGAATCCCATGGGCAGAGGAGCCTGGCAGCAACAGTCCATGGGGTCACAAGAGTTGGACATGACTGAAGTGACTAACCCACCACCATGATGTAGAAATCAGATTGATCTGGTATATCACTCAGATATCCTGCTATCTTACTAAATTCAATTACTATCCAAGTTTTTTATAGATTTGTCTAGATTTTTTATGTAAAAATCATGTCTATTAACACAACTTTTTTATTTTACCAAGTATTACTTTTTTTACTTCTTTTATTTTTAATTCTTGCCTTACTGTGCTGGCTGGGACCACCAGTATGATGCTAAATAGAACTGATGAGATCAGGCATCTTTGTCTTGATCTGAATCACAGGACGACAAAGTTTAATATTTTATCATTGAGTGTATTGTTAGGTGTAGTCTTTCGTATGACTTTTTTAATCTTGAGGAATTTTTTTTTCTATTTTTAGTTCTTCTGACATTTCTCAACATGAATGGGTTTTAAATATCATCAAATTATTTTTAGGCATCAATAACTACAATAATATGCTATCTACTTTTGTTCTGAAAATCTGGTAAATTACATTGATATTCAAAGTAAAATAACTTTGCACTCCTTGAATAAATCTTATTTCATTATTATCTATTTTCTATATACTCTGAATTGACTTTGCATTTATTATGTTTAAGATGTGTATCTATATTCATGAGGGTATTTGCCTGTAATTCTTCTTTTCTTGGTAATACCTTTGTCACATTTTAATGTCAGTTATGGAGGCTTTGTGAAATAAGCTAAGAGTCTTTCTCTCCCCTTAATTTTCTGACAGTTTATGAATGCTTGATATTATTTCTTTTCCAAGTGTTTGATAGAATTCATAAGTGAAGGTAAATAGTACTTGGACATAACATAAAATCTTTTTAATGTAAATCATTTTCCTAAATAGACAACTATTAACATAGTTTTCAAGAAATTGTTTCACTTAAGTGGTGCTATATATTGGCATTCAATTATAGTTCCAAATTCTTTTGATAACTGTAGAACCTGTAGTAATGTCCCCTTTTACTGTCTTAATAAAGATAAGCTGTCTTCTCTTTTCTTGATAAGTCTTGTTCAGGGATTATATATTTTATTCATTTTTTCTGATAATTTTTGCATTTGTTAATTTTCTGTATGATTTTATGATTTGTCTGCTTTCTATCATTGGTTTCTGCTACTATATTTAACATGGCCTTCTCTTTACGTGCTTTGTGTTCAACTTCCTTACATGTTTCTAGATATTTTTTGGCTGTGCCAAGCAGCATGTAGCATCTTAGTTCCCAGACAAAAGATGGAACCTGTGCCCCTGCTGTGGTGTAGAGTCTTAACCACCGTACTAACCACAGTCTTAACCACAGGGAAGTCCCCTTTTACCAGATTTTTAAGGTAAAACAAGTTATTCTAAATCTTTTCTCATATGACAACAGATACCTCTAAATTCTCTCTAACCACTGGTTTAGTTTTATTCTACAAATCTTGATACATTATATTTTATTAATATGTACTTTCAAATAGTTCCCAACTTCTCATTACTTACTCTTTGAACCATAAGTTAGTATTTGGTATTTATTTTCATAATTTAACTTTATATGGCCAAATATTTGTTAGCTTTAAATATTTTTAAATGGCTTGAGATTTACATTATTACTCTTAATGAACTTTTTATATATAGTTGAAAGGAATGTTTAATTTGAAGTTGTTTAAATAGCCTATAGATATTTAGAAATTCTATATCCTCTCTGGTTTTGTGTCCAGTTGTTCTGTCAATTACTGAGAAATAAATGTCAAAATTCCAACTATGATTGCGATTTGTCTGTTTTGCTTTTTATTTCTGTAAGTTTTTGATTCATTCTGCAACTTTGTAAATTACATATATTCATTCTGCAACTTTGTAAATTACATATATTATTACTGATATATGTTCCTAAAAAACTGACACATTTATCTTTATGAAATATTCTTTCTCCCTGGTAGTTTCCGTGAGTTGCAGTGCAACTTGGTATATTAATACTGCACTCAGTTTTATTTGGCTATGGGTTTCATGGTATTATTTTATCAATTTTTATTCAACCATTTAAGTATAAAGCTCAGCTCTTTATAGAATATAACTAAGTACTGCCATTTTTAGATAATCTAAGTTTACAGGCTATCCCATTTAACTGCAGTGTTTTATTCTCTTCTTTCAATATATTTAGGGACACAGTGTATTACTTTGTTTCCATTTATCCTGTTTTTCATCTTCTATTACTCTTGTATTGTTTTCTTTTTGTTTACATTTTTTTCAGTAATTGATTCAACGTGTCCATTAGTTTTTTAGATATAGTTCTTTGTGTTACATTTAGTGTTGCTTTAGGAATTATATTAAGAATCTTTTATATGATTTTTATGGTATAAAAATCCCTATACCATAAATGTAGGGATTTTCCCATAGTGCAGTTTCATTTTTTTCCTTATCATTTGCAACTTTTTTGCTCGTATCTATGTAACATAATACTGCTTTATAGACCTCATTCAGTTCAGTTCAATCCCTTAGTCATGTCCAACTCTTTGCAACACCATGGACTGCAGCATGCCAGGCTTCCCTGTTCATCACCAACTCCTGGAGCTTGCTCAAACTCATGTCCATAGAGTCAGTAATGTCATCCAAACATCTCATTCTCTGTTATCCCCTTCTCCTGCCTTCAATCTTTCCCAAAATCAGGGTCTTTTCAAATGAGTCAGCTCCTCGCATCAGGTGGCCAAAGTGTTGAAGTTTCAATTCAGCATCAGTCCTTCCAATCAATAGTCGGGACTGATTTCCTTTCGGATGGACTGGGTGGATCTCCTTGCAGTCCAAGGGACTCTCAAGAGTCTTCTCCAAAACCACAGTTCAAAAGCATCAATTCTTCAGTGCTCAGCTTTCTTCATTGCCCAATTCTCACATCCATACATGACTACTGGAAAAACCATAGCTTTGACTAGATGGACCTTTGATGGCAAATTAATGTCTCTGCTTTTTAATATGGTGTCTAGGTTGGTCATAGCTTTTCTTCCAAGGAGTAAGCATCTTTTAATTTCATGGCTGCAGTCACTGTCTGCAGTGATTTTGAAACCCAAGAAACTAAAGTGTCTCACTATTTCCACTGTCTCCCCATCTATTTGCATGAAGTGATGGGACCAGATACCATGATCTTAGTTTTCTGAATGTCGAGCTTTAAGCCAGCTTTTTCACTCTCTTCTTTCACTTTTATCAAGAGGCTCTGTAGTTTCTCTTCACTTTATGCCATAAGGGTGATATCATCTGCATATCTGTGGTTATTCATATTTCTCCTGGAAATCTTGATTCTAGCTTCTGCTTCATCCACCCCAGCATTTAGCATGATGTACTCTGTACAGAAGTTAAATAAGCAGGGTGACAATATACAGCCTTGATGTACTCATTTCCAGATTTGGAACCAGTCTGTTGTTCTGTCTCCAGTTCTAACTGTTGCTTCTTGACCTGCAAACAGATTTCTCAAGAGGCAGGTAAGTTGGTTTGGTAGTCTCATCTCTTTAAGAATTTTCCACAGTTTGTTGTGATCAAAGGCTTTGGCGTAACCAATAAAGCAGATGTTTTTCTGGAACTCTCTTGGCAATTTGACCTCTGGTTCCTCTGCCTTTTCTAATCCAGCTTGAACATCTGGAAGTTCACTATTCATGTACTGTTGAAGTCTGGCCTGGAGAATTTTGAGCATTACTTTGCTAGCATGTGAGATGAGTACAACTGTGGGTAGTTTGAGCATTCTTTGGCATTGCCCTTCTTTGGGATTGGAAAGAAAACTGACCTTTTCCAGTTCTGTGGCCACTGCTGAGTTTTCCAAATTTGCTGCCATATTGAGTGCAGCACTTTCACAGCATCATTGTTTAGGATCTGAAATAGCTCAGCTGGAACTCCATCACTTCCACTAGGTTTGTTCATAGTGATGCTTCCTAAGGCCCACTTGACTTCACATTCCAGGATGTCTGGCTCTAGGTGAGTGATCACACCATCATGGTTATCTGGGTCATTAAGATCTTTTGTGTATAGTTCTTCTGTGTATTCTTGTCATCTCTGCTTAATATCTTCTGCTTCTGTTAGGTCCATAACATTTCTGTCCTTTATTTTGCCCAACTTTGCATGAAATGCTCCCTTGGTATCTCTGATTCTTTTGAAGAGATCTCTAGTCTTTCCCATTCTTTTTTCCCCTCTATTTCTTTGCATTAAGCACTGAGGAAGGCTTTCTTATCTTTCCTTGCTATTCTTTGAAACTCTGCATTCAAATAGGTATATCTTTCCTTTTCTCCTTTTTGGACTGTAAAGAAAGCTGAGCACCAAAGAACTGATGCTTTTGAACAGTGGTGTTGGAGAAGACTCTTGAGAGTCCCTTGGACTGCAAGGAGATCCAACCAGTCCATCCTAAAGAAGATTAGTCCTGGGTGTTCACTGGAAGTACTGATGTTGAAGCTGAAACTCCAGTACTTTGGCCACCTGATGCAAAGAGCCGACTCATTGGAAAAGACCCTGCTGCTGGGAAAGATTGAGGGTGGGAGGAGAAGGGGATGACAGAGGATGAGATGGCTTGATGGCATCACTGACTCAACGGACATGAGTTTGGGTAAATTTCCAGGAGTTGGTGATGGACAGGGAGGCCTGGTGCGCTGCAGTCCATGGGGTTGCAAAGAGTCGGACACGACTGAGTGACTAAGCTGAACTGAACCTCCTTTTCTCCTATGCCTTTTGCTTGTCTTCTTTTCTAGGCTATTTGTAAGGCCTCCTCAGACAACCATTTTGCATTTTTGCATTTCTTTTTCTTAGGGATGGTCTTGGTCACTGACTCATGTACAATGTCAGGAACCTCCTCCATAGTTCTTCAGTCACTCTATCAGATCTAATCCTTTGGATCTATTTGTCACTTCCACCATATAATTGTAAGGGATTTGATTTAGGCCATACCTGAACGGTCTAGTGGTTTTCCCTGCTTTCTTCAATTTATGTCTGAGTTTGGCAATAAGGAGTTCATGATCTGAGCCACAGTCAGCTCCTGGTCTTGTTTTTGCTGACTGTATAGAGCTTGTCCATCTTCGACTGCAAAGAATATAATCAATCTGATTTCAGTATTGACCACCTGGTGATGTCCATGTGTAGAGTCTTTTCTGGCAGAGGGTGTCTGCTATGACCATTGGGTTCTCTTGGAAAAACTGTCAGCCATTTGCCCTGCTTTATACACCTACACCTTTAATAATTGGTAAGTGACTGGGCAGTGATATTTGTTACTATCTGAATTTCTCCCCCTCATCCAAAAAAAAAGAAAACTCACCCAAAGTTTTTTTGCATCAATTGGTAATATTTGCTAGGATAAAATTTTACATTAGAGGTTGCAAATATGTGACTTTCAAATTCTACATTGATTAACTCTCATTTTTGCCTCTCCCTTTATGAAACATCTCTACAGAAACGGAAAGCTAATGAACAAGAATTAGAAAATTATCATTTCAAAGATCAACATCTGCAGGTCACTTCCCCTTTGGAAATGTCCTCTGTAATTCTGGAGTGCAGGGTGTGAGCACTTTCCTTTTTCAGAGCAGGATGGCAGCTCCAGGACTCCATGAAGTTTCAGGAACCATTACCCAGGGGTCCCCCATGGAGCACACAGTTCCCATGGAGCTGATTCTGGAAAGGGTCTTTCCTTAATAATGTAGTCAGAAATGATTAATTTCCCAGTGGAGACATGTGGGCATCTGGGTTGCAGGGGATTAAGGTGTGGGTATCTCAACCTGATTAAATGCCTACCAGCCAACTTCTATAAAAAAAGATTTCATACCCAAAGGCATACTCTCTTTTCTGAGCTGATTATCCTCTTTCAAGCCAAGAAGAAACAATCCCTGACAAGCACTCTTGGGCAAAGACTGCAGCAGATCCTATTTCATTTTACCTCTGCCTTATTCGCTTGAAATGGCCAACTCTCTCCTTAACAGAAATTCAGAGGAGTGCTTCTTTTTCTTCTTAAAAAAAAAAATAAAACTTCAGGTTGAAAAGGTCACCTCTTTTGAGAAACAGTCACCACCCTGTAGCTCAGACACTTCAAACTAATGTTATCCCTAGCCATTCTTCTCAGCAGAAGTGCCTCATTGGGGCACCGGGGCTCCCAAGCCTATATTTTTCAAGGCAATTCTTTCAGCTGCATCAAACCCCTTATCCCTACCATCTGGTTCTCAAAGGTAAGTCTACTACATTCTAGTCATATAATTTGGGACAAGTGACAGTGCCTCATTAACTCATTTTTTTCTTAAAAAACAAGGAAAACAATAATAATATTACAAACAAGCATTACAGGAGATGTAGTCCCAGCATGGGTTCAGAGAGAACGCTCCGTGATTTTAGTTCTTTGTCCCTTTTTCTCCAATACTAATTATAGCCTGGCGAACTACAGTCCATGGGGTCGAAAGAGTCCATGGGTCGAAAGATACAACTGCGCAACTCAGCGCAATTATAGCCCAGACCTCACAGTGACCACACACAAGAGGAATCCCTCCTCCCTTCTTTATGTGTAAGGACGCTGAGGTTGAGAGAGAATTGATTTCAGTGGCAAGAACTTAGCCGCCCTACCATCCCTCTTGATGCCTTTCCTGAGACTCTCCTGGAACCTGCCTTGATGACTCTTTCTCCATGCACTCCAGACACAGGGATTTTCTAGAAGTAGGGCTTTCAGTGAAAAGCCAAGACAGTAGGGAAGCTGGTTGGTTAAGCACCCAAAATCCCCACTCCTGGACTTAACTGCCATTTCTGTTGTATTTAGGTTTTTCCTGCTGAGGGATTATCATGCTGACTCTGCGAGTTATCCTAATGAAATTCTTTGCTGGAACTTCTGTGACCCTCTACCCTACATTCTGAAATCACCCCTGTGTCTTCTTTGCCCTCATATCTTACTTAATTTCAGGTTGTTTAAGCCAAAGAAAAAGATAGATGTCACTCCTGCATTGTGGCAATCTCCAGTTAGATTCAAGACTAACAGACCTTAATCTCTGATCTTCTTGAATCTTTGCCTGGAGTTTTCTTAATAATAGGAACCCATCAGCCCCAGTAATTCTCAGTATCACCTTCCTAATGAGCCTTGAGCCCTGGACACCCAGTGCTGTGCTCTAACCTACCAAAATATCTCACCTTGGTCCTGGATGTTCCCCACATAGGTGGTCTTGCAAGCTATAAGTACATAGTCCTTCATATAATTTGCTTACATTTCCAGCAAAACCTGAAAAAAATTTCTGAAATACCTATACACATAGATACACACAGAGGAAAAAACAAGCAAACAAACAAACAACAAAAAACCACTAACAGTTCTCTAAGCATCTGGACCTTTGTTGTTCAGTTGCTCAGTCGTGTCTGACTCTTTGCGACCCCACGGACTGAAGAATGCCAGGCTGCCCTGTCCATCACCAACTCCAGGAGCTTGCTCAAATTCATGTCTATTGAGTCAGTGATGCCATCCAACCATCTCATCCTCTGTCATCCCCTTCTCCTCCTGCCTTCAATCTTTCCCAGCATCAGGGTCTTTTCTAATGAGTCGACTTTTTGCATCGGGTGGCCAAAGTATTGGAGCTTCAGCTTCAGCATCAGTTCTTGCAATGAATGATTTCCTTTAGGATTGACTGGTTTGATCTCCTTGCAGTCCAAGGGACTCTCAAGAAGCTTCTCCAACACAACAGTTCAAAAAGCATCAATTCTTTGGTGCTCAGCTTTATAGTCTAACTCTCACATCCATACATGACTACTGGAAAAACCATAGCCTTGACTAGACAGACCTTTGTTGGCAAAGCAATGTCTGCTTTTTAATGCTCTGTGTATGTTTGTCATAGCTTTTCTTCAAAGCCTTAGGTTTCATTTGTTCAAGAATGGTTAGTTGCTCAGTGACGTCCAACTCTTTGTGACCCCATGGACTATAGCCCTCCAGGCTCCTCTGTTCATGGGATTTTCCAGGCAAGAATACTGGAGTGGGCTGCATTTCTTTCTCCAGGAGATCTTCCCCACCCAGAGATCAAGCTTTGGTCTCCTGCATTGCAGGCAGATTCTTTACCAACTGAGCTGCCAGGGATGCTAGACTTCCTCACACCTGGCTTTATATCTCAGCTTCACCACTTTGTGTGAACTTAGACAAGCTGTTTAGTTCTCTGAGGCTGTAAGATGGGGTAATAATTATACGATTGGGACTTCCCTGGTAGTCCAGTGGATAAGAATCTGCTATGCAACACAGGGAACGAAGGTTCGATCCCTGGTCAGGGAGCTAAGATCCCACATGCTGTGGAGCAGGTAAGCCCACTCCCCACAACTACAGAGTTCATGTGCCACAACATTTAACATCTCTGAAAGAGCCCATATGATGCAGCAAAGATTCCTTATGCAGCAACTAAGACCCAATGCAGCCAAATAAATACATGTTGTTTAAAAATAATTAACTGATTTGCTATCACTAATGGCACTTAAAACTATACCTGGGACACAGAAGGCTGTTATTAACTGATGGCTTCCTTTCTTCTCTTAAGCTAGGAATCATAACTGATCTTCCCTCGGGTCTTTCAGCCTGTGTTGAACATCCAGATTTATGGGCTTTAATGAGTCACCAACTATGGGCTTTAATGGGTCAGGACTATAGGACCCTGAAGGTGCTAACATGGTTGGTGTCTGCAGAGGCAGCATGTAAGTGCCATCTTGCAGGAGCCAGATTCTCTCCATCTTCTATGCAGGGCACACAATCACCAAACACCCCTGGAGAGTACCCAGGGTCACCCTCAAGCCCACCTGAGTCCTCATTGACTACACAGTGTTGAATGCACACATGGGCACTAATTGAATAAAGCTTTCTCAGAATCAATATGGCTTGACTCCAAGTAGGCTATTTAAATAAGCAAAAGAAAATGCTACCGACTGGCCTCTGCTGTTTATCTCCTAATTATGAGCATATTTGGCGGACTCAGAACCAATTTCACGTGCAGAAACCAAACAATTAAAAAGATCTCATTGTTAAAACCTGGGCATCCTTTTATGCCGATGAAGCACCGTGGTATACATGGGATGACTACAAGCAAACAAAGCTGAACTTCGCTGCACATGTACTCTTGTTGCAAGAGGGTCCCAACTGGGTTGAGTCTCAGACTGCCTTTGTTACATGCCTTGTGTAAAGCAAAGGAAGCCAAGAGCACCATCTCCAGCCTACAGCTGTGGCGCCCATGTCAGTTATGGAAACAAAGCAAAAATACTATTATTCACCCAAACAGCCATTGAATCACCCTTCCTATACCCTGGTCTCAAGTCTTCTCCACTCTGAAATTCTGCCTCTCTGCACATCTTCAGCTTTTTATAGTCACAGGTACATCCTGAGGTCACATCAGGATCACATAAAATTAAGAATATAAATACCCACCTACTCCTAGCAGGCTTACCATAGTCTACACTGTGCTGAGTGCTTCACATGCATTATCACATTTAATTTCCACTAGAAGCTTTTGACATAGAACTACTATTACCTCTACTTTACAGATTAAGCAATTGGGTTCCAGGTTCACACAGTTAATATCTAAGAGACAAGATTTATAACAGGTGTGTCTAACGTCCAAGTACGTATTTTTATCGGTTTCACATTGCTTCTTTTCTAGCCTCTGGTTTAAACATTTCAGTGCCTGACTATAGTTTCTCTCTTCCACTGACTCAATAGAACTGCTCTAAGCTAAGTTTCATGGAGAATTCCAGTCTCAGAGTCCTGCTTTATCTTTCCAACCCATCAACCTTAGCCCAGCTTCACTTCCTTGCTTATCAACCTCCTTGCTGTTGTCAGTCATTTCAGCTACATGTTTACCGACTTCCTCCACTCCTTTGATCCCTTAATCTTTGTTAGTACTGACTCTGATGATGTCCACACCTGGATTAATACAACCACCTATTTTTCCCTTGGCTGGCCTGGGGATGTGGAGTGTCACTGGCTTAAGTGGACTACACATGTATGAACTCACCTGTCTCTGAGCTTTCTGTTTCACTCCAAATTCTTTATCCTGCTCAAGCTGGCTCCCTCTCCTGTTCCCCATAGAGATGACTCTCAGTCTTGTCTTCATTGTCAGGCACCCCATCAGGCTCCTGCCCTCTTTCTCTCCCCTGTGGGTAAGTGGTCCGTGTCACTGAGAAAACTGAGCTCATTAAGCATAAACTCGTTCATCTTTTTTTTTTTTTCTGAAATCCCATACCTACCCTGTTTCTGCCCCCCACCTGTCCCTTAGATTTCAAATATCCTGGTTTTCAGCAGGACCCCACTTTGTCAAAAAGTTCCAAGGATCATACCTTGACCCTACGTGTCTGCTGTGTCTTTATGTTTATTATCAGTCATTCACTCTCCAGTGCACTGCCATCTTCCCATGGCCACTCTAGAAAGACTGCAGTCTCCATGCCATTCTTCATCTTAACGGAAACTTGCAGCTTATAGTAGTGTTTATCATACCCTCCTTTTGAAACCTCTTTCCTTTGTGACGTCTGTGACAACACATTCATAATCTTAGGGCGGATCAGTTCCCCCCTCCGCGAAATAGATTTTATGCACATTTGTCGTAGTTCAGTCCCTAAGTCATGTTCGATTCTTTGTGACCCCATGGAGTACAGTGCATCAGGCTACCCTGTCCTTCACTTGACTACAAATACCATCTAAGAGCTAATGATTCCAAAATCAATTTCCCAAGGCTAGACCTGAACCGAATGCTGGAGATCTGTACGTACATAGAAAAAAATCATATGTCAAAGAGTAAACCCAACCTCCTCCCCCTAAAATTGCTTTTGTGACTTCTGTTTTTGTAATTGGCATTAACATCAATCATATTGCCCAGAGTCAAAACTTAAGAACAATACTTTGTTTTTTTTAAATCAATTACTCCTGTTCAGTTCAGTCCCTCAGTTGTGTCCAATCTTTGCAACCCCATGGACTGCAGCATGCCAGGCTTCCCTGTCCATCGCCATCTCCTGGAGTTTGTTCAAACTCATGTCCATCATGTCAGTGATGCCATCCAACCATCTCATCCTCTGTCATCCCCTTCTCCTCCTGCCTTCAATCTTTCCCAGCATCAAGGTCTTTTCCAGTGAGTCAGTTCTTCACATCAGGTGGCCAAAGTACTGAAGTTTCAGTTTCAGCATCAGTCCTTCCAATGAATATTCAGGACTAATTTCCTTTAAGATTGTCTGGTTTGATCTCCTTGCAGTCCAAGGGACTCTCAAGAGTCTTCTCCAACACCACAGCTCAAAAACATCAATTCTTCAGTGCTCAGCTTTCTTTATTGCCCAACTCTCACATCCATACATAACTACTGGAAAAACCATAGCTTTGACTAGATGGACCCTTGTTGGCAAAGTAATGTCTCTGCTTTTTAATATGCTGTCTAGGTTGGTCATAGCTTTTCTTCCAAGGATCAAGTATCTTTTAATTTCATGGTTGCAGTCAACATCTGCAGTGATTTTGGAGCCCAAAAAACTAAAGTCTTTCACTGTTTCCATTGTTTCCCCATCTATCTGCAATGAAGTGATGGGACTGGATGCCATGATCTTCATTTTTTGAATGGTGAGTTTTAAGCCAACTTTTTCACTCTCCTCTTTCACTTTCATCAAGAGGCTTTTTAGTTCCTCTTCACTTTCTGCCATAAGGGTGGTATCATCTGCATATCTGAGGTGATTGATATTTATCCCCACAATCTTGATTGCAGCTTGTGCTTCATCCAGCCTGGCATTTCACATGATATACTCTGCATATAAGTTAAATAAGCAGGGTGACAATATACAGCCTTGATGTACTCCTTTTGTGATTTGGAACCAGTCTGTTGTTCCATGTCCAGTTCTAACTGTTGCTTCTTGACCTGCAAACAGATTTCTCAGAAGGCAGGTCAGGTGGTCTGGTATTCTCATCTCTTTGAAAATTTTCCACAGTTTGTTGTGATCCACACAGTCAAAGGCTTTGGCATAGTCAATAAAGCAGAAATAGGTGTTTTTCTGGGACTCTCTTGCTTTTTTGATGATCCAACAGATGTTGGCAATTTGAACTCTGGTTCCTGTGCCTTTTCTAAATCCAGCTTGAACATCTGGAAGTTCGCTATTCATGTACTGTTGAAGCCTGGCTTGGAGAATTTTGAGCATTACTTTGCTAGCGTATGAGATGAGTGCAATTGCGTGGTAGTTTGAGCATTCTTTGGCATTGCCCTTCTTTGGGACTGGAAGGAAAACTGACCATTTCCAGTCCTGTGGCCATTGCTGAGTTTTCCAAATTTGTTGGCATATTGAGTGCAGCACTTTCACAGCATCATCTTTAGGATTTGAAATAGCTCCACTGGAATTCCATCACCTCCACTAGCTTTGTTCATAGTGATGCTTCCTAAGGCCCACTTGACCTCGCATTCCAGGATGTCTGGCTCTAGGTGAGTGAACACACCATCGTGATTATCTGGGTCATTAAGGTCTTTTGTGTATAGTTCTTCTGTGTGTTCTTGCCACCTCTTCTTAACATCTTCTGCTTCTGTTGGGTCCCGGCCATCTCTGTCCTTTATTTTGCCCATTTTTGCATGAAAAATGCATTACTCCTATTCCTATGCATACACTCAATTCAAGATTGTCCCTCTGATTCATTCATTCACCTACAGTATTTATCATAAATCCTTTGGGTGTGATGTAAATAATTCCAGCTATAGCAATGCATGATCCAGGGATATCCTGCATTCCATGCAACACAGTGGCTCTGTGAGGTACTGGGCGGTACACAGGGGGATACAACAACAAGCAGTAAATGACACCCTCTGTCTTCATGGATCTGAAAATCTAAATACTTTAAGCATCAGATAAATAAAACAGTGCTTAGATCATTCAGGAAATGATAATAGAGCCAGGAATTGAAGGAAGAGATAATGAATTGAATAGAGGAGGACAAGTGGGTTCAGGTAGAGACACACAGGCAAATCCCCTCAGGCGGAAGCACCAGGGAGCATCCGTGCTACTGAAAGGCCAAGGTGGCTGAAGCAGAAACTGGGAGAAAATAGTACCAAATAAGACTGAAGGTTAGGGGAAAAGCTGATCAAATAGAAGTTCAGTCTACATAATCAAGTCACGTTTCTGTTCTAAAAGTATTGACAAGTCAATGGAGATATCTACAGATTTTGAGCAAGTGTGTGTGTGTCTGTGTGTCTGTGTGTGTGTGTGTGTGTGTATAGTGTGGTATGGTGTGGTATGTCAGGAGAGAATCAGAGACACCTGGAGAGAAACAGAGGGACCGAGAGTCAAGGAATCTAATTTGAATTTTGAAATAAAAAAACTACTCTGGCTACAGTGTGGCAAGAGTAGATATACCAAGGCAGCTATGGCAACAGATCAGCATGAGGGCAGTGGGACTGGAGACAAGATACCCCTGTGAATTACTTGGGAGGCAAAATTGACAGAACACGGAGATGTACAAAATATAGAAGATAAAGAAGAAGACGCCCATATGGCTTCCTGACTTTTATAACTGGATGGATCATGGTGCCACTCACTGATGCAGAGAACAGGGGAAGAGGATTAAGAAGACAGGGAATTGGTTAGGAAATCTTGATTTCAGTTCAGGACATATTGGTTTGCAGAGACTTTCAGCCTTCCAAGAGAGATTATACATTACAAGTATAAAACTCAGAGGAGAGATGAGATTGGATATAAAAGTGTGAGCCATCTATATAGATAATAACTTAAGCCATGGTATAAATTAAAATGTCCAGGGTAGTTTTCTGTCTTGGTAGACTATCCAGGGAGAAAACTTGAAAGATATGAGAAGAGAGCATGTGAGTCAGCTCTGAGAACAGAATTAGCAGTAAAGTAGAAGAGAAAGAGCTCAGAAAACAGACAAATGGCAAGAGAATAGAAAAACCAGGGGAGTGATGCTTCATTGAAACTAAAAGCAGAGGGGTTCAAGAATCAGGAAGTGATCTTCAGAGCCAGAAGAGGCTAAGAGTCCAAGAAACATAACATACAGAAATGCAGCAGGGCCACCTGGAGGTGCAATTATGGAAACCAGCATCGCACTGGAATGGTTGAACATTCCATTCGAATGTAGAAAAAATTAAATATTAAGTAAATAAGGACATTTCCTTTCAAGAAATTCAAAGATAAAAGAAAGGAGCCAGAGGGAGTGTAAGGCCAAGACAGACTTGTATTTAATGGAAAGGGCTTGAACACAGTTAAAAGCAAATAGAAAAATCTAGTCGTGGGAGGCATCTGTGTGTAAGGAAAAGGGAATCTATGTTTCAACTGTCCTGGGGAAGAAGGAGTGGATGAGATCTAGTGTTTAACACGAGGTTTGGCCTTAACTCCCAGATGGGAAAGCTTCTCTTTTATAGCAAGAAAACAGAGGGATAAGATTGGAGGCAGTGGGTTCCTTGGGTTTTCTGTTTTGTCTCATATATCCCAGACACAGAGCTCAAGGAGCAAGCAACCTAGGGACACTAAGGCATACATGCAGGCTAAGTTCCTTCAGTCGTGTCCAGCTCTTTGTGATCTCATGGACTGCAGCCCTCCAGGCTCCTCTGTCCCTGGGATTCTCCAGGCCAGAATACTGGAGTGGGTTGCCATGCCCTGCTCCAGGGGATCTTCCCAGCCCAGGGATCAAACCCGTGTCTCTTATGTCTCTTGCATTGGCAGGCAGGTTCTTTACCACTGGAGCCACCTGGGAAGTCTGGGAACACTAATGAAAGTGAAAGTCACTCAGTTGTGTCCGACTCTTTGTGACCCCAGGGACTATACAGTCCATGGAATACTCCAGGCCAGAATACTGGAGTGGGCAGCTGTTCCCTTCTCCAGGAGATCTTCCCAATCCAGGTATCGAACCCAGGTCTCCTGCATTGCAGCTGGATTCTTTACCAGCTGAGCCACAAGGGAACACTAATAGGCACAACCAAAAATAAACCCGTCACTAAGGCCCTACTCTCTCTAACAAAGGACCAGGAAGTGGATAGCTGATGAAGACAGAAAGCTACAGACAATAACTTCTCCACTACTTGAAACATGACAGAAGAAATCACGGCCCCACCTCTATCCCTGCCGACAAAGACAAAGTGGGGTATCTAGACTTCTGCCTGGGTCAGGCTGTAACAAAGCGCTTTCCTCCAACCGGGGTGTTATATAACTGCAAGGTATTCAAGGAGACCTGGTAGAAAGCCAGGACTTTCTTGGCTGCTCAGCAGTAACGAGGCAACCCCGACCATGGTGTCAGTGAGGCCGAAACTCCCACCTCTATCTAAAAGTAACAGTCCTCCAATGTTGGATGCCATTGGAAGCCAAGTGCTGAACTTGAATTTCTACCCCTTATGAAAGTAACCGGGCAGGGCTACAGAGCACTGTACTCTTACCAGAGCAGTGTCAGTAAAAGGAAGCAAGCTAAAGCAGAAGGTTTAAAGAAAATCCACAGCTTTATAATATCACGAATGTCCAGATTTCCATTGAAAAGCATTCATTATTGAGGCCTTATTCATTGAGACCAGGAAGTTATGAAACTAGGAAATAAGATGATCAACAGATGCCAACACTGAGAAGACAGAGATGTTAGAATTAGCTGTCAAATATTTTAAAGTTACTATAATTTAAAAAAAAGGTTCAATGAGCTATTGATGTTAGAACTGAGCTTAAAATAAAATTTTAAAAATGACCAAAAGAAAGAATGTCTCAGCCAACAAATAGGAAGTTTCAACAAAGAAGAATAAGTAACTTAAAATTTAAAATTTTAGAGCTGAAAAATATAATACAAAGCTAAAAATGGTAAGCTAAACAGCAGAACAGAGAGATCAGAGGAAATCAGTGGACATAAAGATAAAACAATTACCCAATCTGAACAAAAGAAAGAAAATAAACAGCAATAAAAATGAATAGAACCTTAAGTAACAGTGGAGCGTCATAAAAACATCTGACATTCATTTCACTGGAGTCCCACAAGAGAGGACAGGATTGTAAAAGTACTTGAAGACATACTGGCTAAGAATTTTCCAAATTTTACAAAAGACATAAACCTATCGATTCAAGAAGGTGACTGACTTTCAAATAGGATAAATCAAAGAAATCCACATAAAGAAACACCACAGTCATATGTATGAAAACTAAAGGCAAAGAAAACATCCTGAAATTAGCAAGAGATCAACATTACCTCACCTAGAAAGGAAAACCAATTTGAAAGACAGTGAAGTTCTTATTTAAAAACCACTGAGGCCAAAAGGAAGGATGCAACATTTTTAAAGAGCTTAAAGGAAAGAAGAGTCAACCTAGCATCATCTTATATTCAGCAAAAATATCATTCAGGAAAGGAGACAAAATTGAGACAGTTTCAGATAAAGTAACACTAAGAGAATTTGTCATTGACAGATGTACCCTAAAAGAATGAATAAGGCAGTTCTCAAAACAGAAAGAAGATAATAAAAGGAGGACTCCTGGGACATGAGGAAGAAGGAAGCTCATGTGAGCATAAATACCGGCAATAGACTTCCTTTCTTCCTTGAGTTTACTAATGGAGGAAGCAAAGTTATAATGGTCTGATGTGCTTCTAAATGTATGGAAAGAAAATATCTAAGGTAATTATAGTATAAACAAGAAAAGTAAAGGAATGAAAATAGATGTAAGGTTATAACATATCATTCTAGTGGATAAAAGGACAAAATCAGTAGACAGTGATATTGTTGTTGTTTAGTTGCTAAGTCATGTCTGATTCTTTGCAACTCAGGGACAGTGATACTATGTACATATTACATCTGTAAGCTTCCCTCATGGCTCAATGGTAAAGAACCCACCTGTCAATGCAGGAGACGTGGTTTCCATGCCTGGGTCAGTGAGAGCCCCTGAAGAAAATGGCAACTCCCCCTTCCCCTTCTTGCTTGGGAAGTCCCATGGACAGAGGAGCCTGGAGTGCTACAGTCTAAGGGTTGCAAAAGAGCTGGACAAAACTTAGTGACTAAACAACAGCAACAGTGTAATATCTACAGAAACCCTTAAGAAAACTATGCAAAGAGATACACTCAAGAATGCTTTATATACGGCAAAACCAATACAGAATTGTAAAGTAAAATAAAAAATAAATAAAATAAAATAAAATAAAAAATAAACACATGAACATAAAAAAAATTAAATAAATAAATAAAATAGTCCCATTACTTTACATTAAAAAAAAAAAGAATGCTTTATAGAAACGGAAAGGTAATTTGAAAAAAGGTTCACACAATCCAAAGGAAAAAGGAGAAGGAAACGAAGAAATGGAAAAGGGACTGAGAAGAAAAAGAAATGAGAGACTTCAGCCCCATCAAAGCAATAATTATCATAAAGGACAAATATTTGCAGAGTGGATTTAAAAATGTGACCCCATTATATACTGTTTATTTTTTACTCTACAAAAATAATGATACAGGCAAGTTGAGGATAAAATAATGGAAAGGTTATATTATGTATACATTAAAGAAAGGAAAGTAGGAGTACATATGCTACTATCAGATAAAGCATTATAGCCTTCAAAGCAAAGAAACGTATCACAGAAACAGACAGGGACATAATCTGATTTAGAAAGGATCAATGATCAGGAACACATAGACATCCTAAATATATACATGTATTTACAAAACAATAGAACTGCAACTATGAAGAAAAACCTATAGAATTGAAAAGGAAAATAGACAAATCCACAGTTACAGTTGTAGAAGCTACTATGCCCCTCACCACAATCACTATGACAAATAGACGAAAAATGCAAGAGCCTAACAACATTAATCAACAAGATTTAATGGACATGTATAGAACACCTCCCCCAACAACAGTAGAATGCATATTATTTTCAAGTTCATGCAAAACATATATCAACATTGATATGACCATGAAAATATCTTGCACCATAAAATAGTCTTCAACACATTTTAAAATTGAAATTGTACAGAATGTGTTCTTTGATGATAAAGGAGTTGAACTAGAAATTGATAATGTAAATATAACAAGAAAATCTCCAAACACTTAAAACTAAAGAATATACTTCTAAATAATCCAAAGATCAAACAGAAAATCTCTAGCAGAATAAAAAAAATTTGTTCAATTAAAAAATCAAAATTATGGGACACAGAAAAAAACAGTGCTAAAAGAAAAAAAAATTAACACCAAATACATACATTAGAAAAAGGAAAAGTCTCAAAACAATAATATAGGCTTTCACCTCAAGACCCTAGAGGAATAAAATAAATCAACAACAATCAACAGGAAGAAAACAACAAAGAAAAGAATAGAAATAAATAACATTGCATACAGAAAAAACAGAGATAATCAATGAAACCAGGATCTGCTTCTTTAAGAGGATCAATAAAACTGACAAACCTCTAGCAATACTGATGAATATGAAAAGATACAAATTACCAATGTCAGGAATAAAACCAAAAATATCACTACAGACTCTGTAGACTTCAAAAGGATAAAAAGAAAATAATATAAACTCTACAAAAAGTACTTGACAACCTTGGTGAAACAGAACCAATTCCCCAAAAAGCAAAAAATTATTATAATTCATCCAATACAAGATGGACTAATAATGAAACTGAATTTTTCATTTAACTATCACCCCCCCCCCCCCCCCCCACCCCGCCAACAAAATGCAGACCAGGAAGATTTCACTGATGAATTCTATCAAACATTCAAGATGAACTAATACTCATTGTACAAATCACTCCAAGAAAACAATAATAATTAATTTTATGAAGCTACTGTCATCTGATACCAAGACAAAGAACCAAAAACAACTCCAAAACCTAGACATATTTATCCTTTAAATATAGATGTAAAATCCTTAAAAATATTTTAGTAGACAAAATTCAGCAAGAATTTTCAATAGAATTATACTGTTACCAAGTGAGGTTTATTCCTGGAATGTAAGGAAAGATCAATATTTGAAAATTAATCAATATAATCAATCACCTTAAAAAATTAAAGGGGAAAAAAAAGTAATCATATCAGTCAATGCAGAAAAAACATTTGATTAAATTCAATACCCATGACAAAAGTACTCAGGAAGGAGATTGGTCGAGATGGTAGAAAGACCCTAGCTCACCTTTTCTCAGGAACACACCAAAATTGAGACAGGAAGACAAGAGCACAACCATTTTGGAAACGGGGACCAGTTTTGAGCAAAACATGTCTTGCAAGCTAAAGAACAAAGGCCTTGAGAGCCAAAGTCCCAGAGACAAAAACCAGGCTTGCAGGAATAAAAGACTAACTTTATTACGTTACACTAACAAGTATTCCTAGTTGCCACAAGCCAGGAAGCTCAGCTATAAATTTTAACTTTGTTCCTGGGCTTTCTTACAGGAAATTCTCGCGCATTTCTTTCCCCTCACAGGAGTGCTCCCAATTCCTGATAGCCACCATGGAGCCACCTGCTGCTGATCAAAGAAGTTTGAGGATTTCGGCAGATTATCAGTGATCATGATACAAACCCTCGCTCTAGTTACAAAAGCAACGTATCCCTTCTATGCAGGGAGCTGCCGCTTTGTTCTGCCTTCTCCCTTGTGCACAAGCAATCTCTTTTAGTACAAAGCTTTGCTTGTTCACGAATCTTATAGAAGCGGTATTATTTCTATGCTATTGCCTTCCAAGAATCTGTAAAGGGCCCTGTAACATGACCGCATGTGTGCCTGTGGGCCTGCTCAGCCACTTAGTTGTGTCCGACTCTTTGTGATCCCATGGACTGTAGCCCGCTAGGCTCCTCTGTCCATGGAATTTTCAAGGCAAACATACTGAATTGGGTTGCCATTTCCTACTCCAGGTGATCTTCCCAACCCAGGGATCTAACTTGAAAACTCCTGTGTCTCTTGCATTGGCAGGCAGATTCTTTACAACTGTGCCACCTGGGAGGCCCCAACATAACCACAACTATCTGCAAAACAGTTATCGATGAAACAGACCAGAATCTACCTGAAAAGATCTTCTATAACTAAAGACACAAAAGACCCACAAGGAGACTAGCAAGAGGGGTGCCAGATAAAATCCACATATAATATACTCCAGATATAATCGAGTCTCATATCCCAGAGTGGGGCTTCCCAGGTGGCGCTCGTGGTAAACAATTGCCTTATAATAGAAGCAAGAGACACGGATTTGACCCGAGTCAGATCCCTGGATGGGGAAGATCCCCTGAAGTAGCAAATGGCAACCTACTCCAGTATTCTTGCCTGGAAAATTCCATGGGCAGAGGAGCTTGGCAGGCTACAGTCCATGCGGTTGCAAAGAGTCAGACATGACTGAGCGACTGGGTACAAACCCCTGGGTGGGCAACTCGCAAACTGGAGACTAATCGTACAGTAGAGGTTCTCCCACAGGAGTGAGTCATTCTGAGCCCCGAGTCGGGCTCCCCAGCCCAGGGTCCAGCACCAGGACGAAAAACCCCCAGGGCATTTGGCTTTAAGGGCCAGAAGGGCTTAATTTCAGAAGTTTCAAAAGATAGAAAAAAAGACACTTCACTCTTAAAGGGCATACACCAAAGCTCATATGCACTGGGATCCAAGGCAAAAGAGGTAATTTGATAGGAACCTGGAGCGGACCTACCTGCTGCTTTCGGGGATGACTTCCAGAAGAAGGGGGGCTCCTGGTGGCGACACAGGCATTGACGGCAGCCAGATTTGGAAACAGTCTACCACATGAAAACGTGTTGGCTGTGCTTTGGTGGGCTCCTCTTTCCAGCATAGTAGAACCAGGACCTGCCCCACGCAACAGCCTGGTTACCAGTGGTGGGACAGCTTAGGCCAAACAGCTAACTCTGCTGGAACACATTACCAGCTGTCAGTAAAGGTACTGTTTAAAGACTTCAGAAACTCACAACCAGCCACCTCAGGACATGCCCCTAGACACAGCCCAGCCTATCAGAGGGCCAAGTTCCAGCTCCGCCCACCAGTGATCAGGCAGCAGCCTCAGAGTCTTCCGGACCCTGACTCCACTTACCAGTGAGCCAGCATTAGCCCAGGCACTCCTGACATTTGGCAGTCAGGCACCTCATGACCAGGCCCTACTAACCACATACAGCCAGCAGCAACCCCCACAAGGTAGCAACTGGCAACCTACTGGGCCAGGGGCCACCCAAGCCTACCAGACCATGCAGAGAGTCAGCCTGCCCCAAGGTAAGGATCAACGCAGCTCTCTTAAGGTGAACCCCTAGAGGAGCACTCCCCAAACTTTTTGGCACCAGGGACCAGTTTCATGGAAGACAGTTTTTTCGTGGATGGGGATGAAGGGTGGGGATGGTTTTGGTGTGATTCAAGTGCATGCGAAACCGATATGCAGGTCCGGAGGCAACAGTTAGAACTGCACATGGAACAATAGACTGGTTCCAAATAGGGAAAGGAGTATGTCAAGGCTGTATATTGTCACCCTGCTTGTTTAATTTATATGCAGAGTACATCATGCGAAATGCCAGGCTGGATGAAGCACAAGCTGGAATCAAGATTGCTGGGAGAAATATCAATAACCTCAGATATGCAGAGAGCAGCACCCTTATGGCAGAAGGCAACGAAGAACTAAAGAGACTCTTGATGAAACTGAAAGAGGAGAGTGAAAAAGTTGGCTTAAAAACTCAACATTCAGAAAACTAAGATCATAGCATCCAGTCTCATCATTTCATGGCAAATAGATGGGGAAACAGTGGAAACAGAAATTTATTTTGGGGGACTCCAAAATCACTGCAGATGTTGATTGCAGCCATGAAATTAAAAGACAGTTTCTCCTTGTAAGAAAAGCTATGACCAACCTAGACACCATATTGAAAAGCAGAGACATTACTTTGCCAACAAAGGTCTGTCTAGACAAAGCTATGGTTTTTCCAGTAGTCATGTATGGATGTGAGAGTTGGGCAATAAAGAAAGCTGAGCACTGAAGAATTGATGCTTTTGAACTGTGGTGTTGGAGAAGACTCTTGAGAGTCCCTTGGACTGCAAGGAGATCCAACCAGTCCATGCTAAAGGAAAACAGTCCTGAATATTCATTGGAAGGACTGATGCTAAAGTTGAAACTCCAACACTTTGGCCACCTGATGCAAAGACTCATTTGAAAAGACCCTGATGCTGGGAAAGATTGAAGTCAGGAGGAGAAGTGGATGACAGAGGATGAGATGGTTGGATGGCATCACCGACTCAATGGACATGAGTTTGAGTAAATTCCGGGAGTTGGCGATGGACAGGGAAGCCTGGCGTGCTGCAGTCCATGATTTCACAAAGAGCCAGACATGACTGAGTGACTGAACTGAACGGAAGCACATTACATTTATTGTGCACTTCTAATGGCACCACAGATCTGACAGGAGATACCAGTCCATGGCCTGGAGGTTGGGGACCCTTACCCTAGAGCATGTAGCTTTGGTGACAAGAGGGAGTGGGCTGCTGGGACGCATAGACACCTCCTACAAAAAGCCATTTCTCCAAGATAGAGAAACATAATTAACCTACCATATATATAAAAATACAAACACACAAAGAAGAAAACACTCAGGAAAATAGATATAGAGACAAACTTCTTCCACTTGATAAAGAACAACAACAAAAAATCTTTTGAAAAAATCTACACCTAACGTAGCGCTTACAAGTGAAAGAATGTACTGGAAACAAAGAATGTCCATACCGATGGCAGTTTCTTTTAAAACCAACATATAACTATCATAGCAATTCCAACCCAGCAACTATACCCCTGAACTTTTATCCCATAAAAATGAATACTTATGTTCACATTAAATCTGTACCTGTTTGTCTGCACAGCAGCTTTATTTGTAACAGGTGAACACTGGAAACACTCAGATATCCTTCAGTGGATGAATGGTTAAAAATAACAGTGGTATATCCATGCGATGAACTATCACTCAGCAATATAAATATACGAAACAGCATGGAAGAATCTCCAGAGAATTATGCTGAGTGATAAAAGCCAATCCCCAAAAGTTACATACTGCATGATTCCACATATTTAACATTCTTGAAATGACAAAATTACGGAAGTGGAGGAAAGGTTAGTGGTTACCAGGAGCTAAGACCAGGCAGAGGAAAGTGGATATGGCTGTAAAAGGACAGTATGAAGAGTCCTGTGATGGTGAAAATATGTTCTATCTTAGCTGTAACTGATGCCAACTTACTATGGGTTTGTAAGTTGTTACATCGGAGGAAACTGACTAAAGGGCCACTGGATTTCTTTGTATTATTTCCGTAATCTATAATTATCTCAAAGATTTTTAAATTTAAGTTTTAAAATGTTGAGTGAGGGAAGGGGAAGCCATGTTCATGATTTCAAAAGTGTGAACAGTTTCTGGGGAAAGTGAAGACTGAATTGGTTAGAATGTCCTAGTAGAATTTCCAGGTCTCCTTGAGACTGGTGATCATGAATTTACTAGGACAGCAACCTGCCCTGCTGTAAACTTACATCACCTATAAACTTACACCTACTTTCTGGCTATAGGAATAGAGAAAGCAGGTGGTTGGGTTTATTCAGGGTACAGAGGTCATTAAACAGGTACAACAATGAGAAATAAAGGATAATGTTTCTCAAAGCCATCTTCATCCTTTTCATTCTCTACAGCTGCTGCACAAGCTCAGAACCCTGTCCTTATACTTTAGGCTGTGGCCAGGGCTTCCTCATGATCCTGCTATCTATCTTTTCCCATCCCACCACTCATCCACTGCTAAAGAGAGCCTTAGGAAGAAGTCAACACCCCCGGGGTTTCTCTCCTTACATTCTCTGGTGGTCCCCCATTACCGCCAGAGAACACTTTATTGGAAGTAAAAGCCGCTTTGGCCTTTCAGAGGTTACCCCTAATTTCTCTTCCAGGCCCTCCACCAACTTCCAGCCACAGAACTCAGCATCCCTCAGCCTTGTTATTTAGCCTACTTTCCTTTCAGATTTGTGGGTCCAGAAGAAACAATGTTGCCTGCAACTAGCCTGCATGGGAGTCGCAAATGGAAACCCCCTCCAGTATGGGAAATCCCAGGGACAGAGGATATAATCCATGGGTTGTATCCTGGCAGGCTATAATCCATGGGGTCACAAAGAGTTGGAAACTCCTCAGCAGCTAAACAACAGTGCCTCCATAGCCCCAGAGGCCCTTATGCAAAAGCTCATTATAATTGTCACAGTTCTCCAAAGAGACAGAACCTACAGGATGTGTATGACAGTGTGTGTGTGTGGGGGGGTGTGTGTGGCTGTGGGTGTGTGTGTGGGTGTGTGTGTGTGTGTGTGGGTGTGGGTGAGTGTGTGGGTGTGGGTGAGTGTGTGTGTGTGGGTGTGTGTGTGGGGGTGTGTGTGTGTGGATGTGGGTGTGTGGGTGTGTGTGTGTGTGTGGGTGTGTGTGTGCGGGGGGTGTATGTGGGTGTGGGTGTGGGTTTGGGTGTGGGGGTGTGTGTGGGGGGTGTGTGGGGGTGTGTGGGGGGTGTGTGGGTGTGGGTGTGTGTGGGTGTGGGTGTGTGTGTGGGGGGTGTGGGTGTGGGTGTGTGGGTGTGTGTGTGTGTGGGTGTGGGTGTGTGTGTGGGTGTTTCTGTGTGGGTGTGGGTGTGAATAAAGAGGGATTTTTAAGGAACTGGCCCATTCAATTATACATGCAATTATGGAGGAGTCTGAGTGAATGTTAGTCACTAAGTCATGTCCGACTCTGTGACTCCATGAACTGTAGCATGCCAGGCTCCTCTGTCCATGGGATTCCCTAGCAAGAATAATGGAGTGGGTAGCCTTTCCCTTCACCAGGGGATCTTCCCAACACAGGATTGAACTCAGGTCTCCTGCATTGCAAGTAGATTCCTTACCGTCTGAGCCATCAGGGAAACCCATGGAGGAGTCTGGCAAGTACAAAATCTGCAGGACAAACAAGTAGGCTAGAGAGCCAGGGAAGAAGTGAAGTTGCAGCTTGAGTCTGAATACAGAATTGGAGCAGAATTCCCTCTTCTCTGAAAGTGAAAGTCGCTCAGTCGTGTCTAACTCTTTGCGACCCCATCAACTATACAGCCCATGGAATTCTCCAGGCCAGAATAGTGGAGTGGGTAGCCTTTCCCTTCTCAGGGGATCTTCCCGATCCATGGATTGAACCCAGGTCTCCTGCGTTGCAGGCGGCTTCTTTACCAACTGAGCTATCAGGGAAGCCCCTCTTCTTTGAGGACCTCCATTTTTTCTCTTAAGGCTCTCAACCGATTTTTTTTTTCTTAAGGCTTTCCTCACATGATGGAGAATAATCCTCTTTCTTCAAAGTCTGTTGACTTAAATGCTAATGTCTTCTAAAACATACCTTCACAGAGACATTGTGTTTGACCAAATATCTGTGTGCTATGTCCTTAGCCAAGTTAACACAAGTCATCAACACATCAATGATAGCTAGAGTGACCACATAATTTATCCTTCTAATTGAAGCTATTAGTACTAACTCTGCTAGAACAATAAGCATAATGTCTCTGGCAGATGAGGATGTGAGGTCATCCTCCTTATAGACTCATCACGGTATACTCTGATATCTCCCTGGGAATTTCTATGCATCTCTGCATCCCCAGAGGAAGAGGGTGCCCTGCATGTTGTTACCTTTGATAAATGTTTGCTGCTTCTCCTGGCCCTTGTCAAAGATATATGTAGAATTAGAGTAACAAAAAGTGGGAAATAAAATATTAAAGTTGTTTAAGATACTGACATTGTCTTCAGTTTGGTAAAAATACATATTTATATCTTTAAGAAAATTCCTTTAAGGATTTAGAGAATATAAGAATGTTTAACCAACATGCGAGCAAAGATACTGAAAGACAAAGCATTGTCTTGACTATAAAGTAGGCAAAAAGAAGAAGATTAACACAGAACTAGAGGGACAAGTAGAAAAAGAATACAATTATAGAACTAACCCAACTATATCAGCAATTACATTGAATGCAAATAGACTAATTACTACAAGTAAATAATTTTAAAAAATAAACTAAATTAAACACAGGACCCACCCCACCCCCAGCACACACACACAATCACATAGAACTTCAAGCTGCTAACAAATGCTACACCTTAAATATAAGCACACAGAAAAAGTTGAAAGTAAGGAATGGAGAGATGTCAATTTTCTCCAAATTTATTTCTAGATTCAATGCAGTTTCAATCAAAATGTCAGGAGGAATTTTGTGAAAAATAGGATGGTGATTCTAAAATTGAGGTGTGAATGCATAGGACTGGCCTTAAATTACCAGATATCACAACTGATCACAAAGTTGCAGTAACCAAAACCACGTGATCTTAGTAAAAATGGACAAATAGGCCATCAGAACAGAATGTGAAAGCAGTCTAGCACACACAAGCTCAGCTGATTTATGATGAACCTGATGTGGCAGTGAAAAAGGCACTTTTTCCCTATAGGTGGTGCTAGAATAACTGAATCTCTGTGTTTTTAAAAATGTCTTTTAACTTCTATTTTTAATTTAAAAATTAAGTCCAGGAGGATTATAGGTGTAAATGTGAAAAGCAAACCAGACAGCAACGAAGCATGAATGTCTCCCAGACCTGGGTTAGGCATAGCTTTCAGAAACAGGACAAACTGATACTGAGGGTAAGAGAAAAGTTGACACATGAACCTACATTTAAATTAAGAACTTCTGTTTATTGAAAGATAGTAGAGAGTGAGAAGGCAAGTCATGGTGTGGAAGAAGAGGGACATTTCACAAAAGCAGATATTCAGATAAGTGTATGTAAAGACTCAATCTCATTAGTCAACAAGAGCATGCGAATAAAACCCACAGTTTGGCATACTACATTCCCACTAGCGCATGGCTACAATTAAAATATCTGAAAGCACTAGTGTTAGTGAGGATTTACAATAATTGCAATTCTCAGACTTCACAGGTGAAGTGCAAAAATCAGTGCAATGGCGTCTGAAAACATTTTAGCAGTATCTATATAAAATCCAACCAATGTATACCTCTGACCCAGAACTCTAACAGAAACACATACATAAATCTGCCCAAAATCATGTACAATAAAATCTTCATAGGGACACTATTTGTAATAACACAATAAAAATAAACCAAGTCTATAAGCAGTAGACTGCATAAGCTGTGATATTCATATAATTAAATCCTCTATAGCAATGAAATGAACTTCACATAGAAATGAAGAGAAACCTCTAAGGCCAACATTGAATGAAAAAAAAAAAAAAAAACCCACGGCCAAAAAAGGATAATTGAGTCTATCTGTACCTATTTCAAAAATATATTAAATTAACGAGTGGTTACAGAACTAGGAGGCAGGGTTTACTCTGGGGTTTCAGAGGCATTAATTAGGAAGTTGGAAATGTTCTATTCCTGTTTAGGCTGCTGGCTACGCAAGAGTGCTCACCTTGTTAAAATGAATCAAGCTGTACACTTATGATTTGCACACTTTTTTGGGTGTATTCAATAATTTTGTTTAAAGATATATTTTCAGACTGTGCCCCTGTAGTCAGTTGGGCTCTTTGCAATCATATTTTCTACACTAATGATGTTCATCCCTGATTAAAGCTCTTGCTATGTGCTAGCCACTAATGCTGGCACTAGATGCTTTATTCTAAGTTTTATTATTTCATCCTTTGAGATGGGATTGCTCCTCTCTTTGTATAGATTTCACAGATGCAGAAGCTGATACTCAGGTTAAGTGACTTACTTAGGGTCATATAGAAATAAAAATAGCAGAACTTGATTTCAAAAGCATGCCTTTCTGATTGCAGGTCAGTGCCTCTTCTGTAACTCCCCGCCTTGGCATTGTCTGGGATTCCATTTAGAAGGGTGGCCTCCAACAACTAAATTAGAGTTTTGAGGGATACAGTCTCTGCCTCAGCTGTGAAAAGGGAAAGGGATGATTTTTCCACAAATGTTCCATACTCCATTCTGCCAGCCTTCACCCACAAGCTTGCGATCTGTGATGGTTGAGCTCCAGATCTAGGAAAATAGCCCTCTGCCTGATGTCTCTGCATTTCATGTCTACATCTTCTGAACACGTGGAGCAATCTAGGATGGAGCGAGCACAGGTTTTATCTAGGCGGATAAACTAGCTGGACCTCCTTGAGCAAACCACTTAACTATTCTGAGTCTCTTTTACCTCATTTGCCAAAAAAGAGATTTCTTGATTTTCCAAGATAAGAAATGAGTTAATTCTCATA
>NW_024070190.1:19786044-19870031 GCF_014754425.2 Oryx dammah | reverse complement strand
AAGAGATTTCTTGATTTTCCAAGATAAGAAATGAGTTAATTCTCATAGAACATGATAAGCATATAATCCACGTGAATCCCCCCTTTCCTCCTTTGCATCCTGATATGTTAAGCATCTTTCCTTTCTGCCCCTCACCATAGCCATTCCACCCTGCTCTGTGCCCCAGGAGGCTGGCCAGTGTGAGTCTTGGTGAGCTCCCTGCTCTCTGCTCTTAGAACTGGCAGAAGATTAAGAGGTGGGGAACCAGTGAAGTCAGAGTACGTGTTCTCCCTCCTGGCTCCTTGTGGGGTCGCCAGCAGATGGCTTATCCCCTGGAGATGGACTCAGCCCATTTCACACCTCCTCTCTCCCAGTTAAAACACATGCTTCCTCCTCCTCTCCTTTCTGGCCACGAGGGGCTAAGACTGTGCTGCTCCCGCTATCCACAGCCTTCTTTATTATTCTTACAGCTGTCCTGCATACATCCTTCTGAATGGTGCCCCTCTCCTCAAATTCCTCAGCTTCAGTGTGCCCTCTCTTTCTTACTGGGCAGGATCCTTACTGATCTGACAGCCTGCTCTGTCTTTATCTCCTGAATTGAGAAGAACCTTCTTCCTGAGAAAACCTAGCTTGTCCAGATGACAAGTTGCTCATCAAGGAAGATCAGCCACTGTGAGCTTCACACCTAAGGTGGTGGCAGAAACTGAAAAACAGAGAGACACAGTAAATGTAAAATGATCCCAGCACACACACTCACGCATCTACTTTTTTCATCAGGCATAAGGGAGTTAGTTCCTATCTCAGAAGCAAAGAGACATCACCCCAGAAAGCCCCTGGCCATCTGGGGTTTTATGGAATGTGTGACTATAAACCTCACCCCTTATACTCTTGAAGACTCAGTACCTCTGTAGCTTTGGAGGCCAGTCCTCCCCAGAGCCTGCTTCTTCTCACATCTGCATTTCATTATAAGCCCATAGGGAAGTCAGGGTACTGACTGAACAGCTTCCAATCAATTTGTGCCGCTCACTGTAGTTAAGCCAGGCTGCTTTTCATTTGCTTTCAGGGAACAATTAAGAATTATTATCTGAGCCGGTGTCGGGAATAGATGTGAGAGCTGCAAGCGTTGTCAGCTCCCAGTGGGACAGGGCTGGGGCATAGGGCAAGTGTCCCAGTCCTAGGGGTGAAAATGGAAATGCTGTTTTTCTTTGCCCTGGCAGGCAACTTTGCCTTCTGCCCAAGCTGAAAGGAAGTGTCCCCTGTGTGATCACTATGAATGAGACAGTTGGCTACACTCAGAGGCTGAGCAGCTCCCACTGAGAAGTAGGGTGCTGTCGGTATGCAGATAAGCCCAAGAGCCGCCATTTTTGAGACCCTATTTGTGCAGAGGCTTTATCACAGATCCTCACAGCTGATCAGGACTCAGGACCCATTCTTAGGTGAAGCTACACAGCAAGAGGCTCAGAGTTGAGAGTGATGGGACCAAGGATACTCGTATGGTAAGTGACAAAGACCAGAGTTTAAGCCAGATTTGTTTGACCCTCAGTCTCTACTTATTGTGTGAGTGTTAAGCCAGGCTGGTTCCCATAGACATTCATTTGGCTCTACCTTAATATGGAAGAAAGCAATCTGACCTCCACGAAGCAAAGGTAAGAACTCCTGCTTGTCAGCCTCCGTATAGGTTCAACAGGTGGGTCAGATATCACAATAGGGGAGCGTATGAAATGGGAAAACTTTGTTGTCAGAACTCACAGATAGCTCTACAGACATCCTTATCACCTTACATCTGGGATAACAGAGCGAAAAGGCCCAGAAGCTACATGAAAAGCCAGCTCTTGCTTATTTTAGTGACATTCGGCAGTTGCCTTGTTGGAGGTCTGAGGGATCCCAACCCCTTCTCCCTGTCCCATCCCACAATGAGCCCAGCATAGGAGAACGTGTGTTGCTCTGCTCCAGGCCCCGTGATAACACTCTCAGTGTAAAGTGTTAATACTGTGTCACGAGTAAAAGCTTGGACTCTGCACTCAGATTCCCTGGATGTCACAGCCCTGTTCTACCAGGCCAGCAAGTCACTGAACTTTTCTGAGCATCCTTTCCTCCCTTAGCTACAATGAACGATCAAAACAGGAACAAATGAGATGATATAGAGAAAAGTTTGGCATGTAATAAACACTCAATAACTTGCAGCTATGCTTATGATTACTAACTATGGGATTCTCAAAAAAGACAATGAGATATATATTATCATCAATATACGAATAAAGCAGTGAGATTCCTGGAAGTAAAAACAACATCAAAAACCCACTGTACTCAATATGTCACGACCATTATGTGCCAGAAGTGGGATTCCAGCCCACACCTGGACAGTTTCACTAGCTGTCCCTTTGCCTTGTCTGGACCACGCTGCCCTGCGCCAGGATTAAAGCATCAGAATCACTCCACGGCCCCTTCCTCCTGAGGTACCTTGTGTGCTCTGCCAGTGGGCCTTCTCTGCTGCTGCTGCTGAGTCGCGTCAGTCGTGTCCGACTCTGTGCGGCCCCATAGACGGCAGCCCACCAGACTCCCCTATCCCTCGGATTCTCCAGGCAAGAACACTGGAGTGGGTTGCCATTTCCTTCTCCAATGCATGAAAGTGGAAAGTGAAAGTGAAGCCGCTCAGTCGTGTCCGACTCTTAGCGACCCCATGGACTGCAGCCCACCAGGCTCCTCCGCCCATGGGATTGTCCAGGCAAGAGTACTGGAGTGGGGTGCCATGGACTTCTCTACTTCTGGGTTAAAGTCCCAAGATTCCACCTGAAGTGTATTTCCCACACTCTTTCCTCTGGGTAATGTTTTGTAATTCTTCCCCCTCAAATGGGTACTGACCTGGGGTCACACCTGAACACCAGCATTGAGAGATTGGAACATAGGGCCTTCCCGAATCCCATCTCTTACAGGCAGAGACTTAAAATTTGTATAGGAAAAGTTTTAAGAATATCCGAGAAGATACAGATCTTGCTTCTGAAAAACATGCATACACGTAGAGTAACCGAACAATTTAATAAACAATTAAAAAAATCTCTCAGGCACCTCAGAGGTTTACCCAGGGGCTTCGGGGGAAGAATTCCTGCCCTGGAAAGTATTCTAAAATGCTCTAGAGCACTAGTTGGCCCCGGAGCTTCCCTTGGCTTGATACACAGTTTACTTTCTGTAGAACGAGGGGCTTTGGGAAGAACAGACACCCCACCTAAAAGCAGCCTGTTTTCTGAGTAAATCTAGGAGACCCTGACACCCTGCCTGTTTAAGGGTTCTTTAAAGGAGCAGGTACCTGGCCCAGACTCTGTGGATAGCAAGGACCCTGCTAGCCCAGGCTAGCCATGGCCACAGCAGAGGTGCAAAAGCAGATACTCACCTGAGGCCACTGGAGAGAAAGCAACAAAGGCAGAAGCTGAGGGAGCTGGTGGGGCTGGCGCCACGATGCCTTGGGGCGGAGAAGGTCGGCATGGGTCCAGCGGCCGAGGGACAGCAGGGCTGCTCCCTATCCAGGGAGAGCCAGCTGCCTTGGCAGGAACACAGGGCTATGGACTCAGACAGACAAGGAAATGTGTCTCCCAACCCTGTCACTTACCAGCTTTGGAACCAGGCCTTTTTGAGTCTCACCTTCCCTTTTTACAAATTTGAGATAATAACTTCTACCTTGCAGGGCTGCTCTGAGAATGAGAGAGCATTTGTATGTAAAGCGTAGAGAGCAGACCCTGGAACACGTTACTGAACTGCACAGATATTGCGTTGGCTATAAACTGAGAGTTTGTGGCATCTCTGTGTTAAACATGTCTATTGGCACCATTTTCCTAACAGCAGTTGCTCACTTTGTGTCTCTACATCACATTTTGATAACTGTCACAATATTTCAAAATTAGTCATTATTGTATCTGTTAGATCTGTGATCAGCAATCTTTGATGTCATGATGGTTAGCATTTCTTTGCAATATTTTTAATTAAGGTAGGTATATTGTTTTCTTAGACATTATGCTACTATACACTCAATAGAGAGTAATGTAAACATAACTTTCATATTCAACAGGAATTCAAAACAGTTCGTGTGACTTGTTTCGTTGTGACATTCATTTTATTGTGATGGTCTGGAACTGAACCTGTAGCATCTGCAAAGTTCCCTGGCACCTGATCAATAAACAGTCAGTGAAATGGATGTGATCATGTCTATTCTTAAATGGAAATATTTAGATACCTTGGAGAATGCTGGAGACTTCTTTGCATAGTTCCAGGATTTGGGTTGAAAATCAGGAGGATTTCACAATAATGGTTTGGTGAGAATGGACAGTTCACTGGGCATGTTGGGCGCCTGGCCAGAGAGAGACCGGGTAGAAGCAAGAAATGCAACTCCCTCCAGAGCGGCTGACTGCAGAGCACCACTTGGCTGATGGATGCACCGAGACTGGACACTGGACAGAAAAGCTCTGAAACAGCCTCTTTCCTCCCTGGATCTGAGAAGCAGGACCTGCTTCCATTGCCCAAGGGCATAGCGGTGTGCTTTTAAACTGCATGCCTGTGTCTACAGTGCTGAGTGTGTGCAAGGACCTCAGTGTTCATGCAAGAACGTGTGTATATGTGTATACGTGCCTGTGTGCTGTGTGCTCAGTCGTGTCCTGTCCAGCTCTTGAAACCCCATGGACTGTAGCCCTCCAGGCTCCTCAGGATTTTCCAGGCAAGAACACTGGAGTGGGATACAATTTCCTTCTCTGGGGATCTTCCCAGCCCAAGGATCAAACCCGCATCTCTGGCATTTCCTGAAATGGCAGGTGGATTCTTCGCCAGTGTGCCACCTAGGGCGACCTGCGTGTACCTGTGCACACTTACCTGGTTTGTTGATAAGTCTCAGTGTGTTGACGGATATTTTGTTTCCCTCAGAGATTGAATACCTGGTTGCCCTAGCAACTGTATGCATGGATCTGCCAGTAACAGAGCCCTTCCTGACGCATTTGATTGCTCACCCTGGTGCCCTCTCTTCCAGATCTTGGCCATTGCCCATTGCAAATTTCTGTAGCACTTGTTATGGAGAAAACCTCTCCTTTGGAGCTCAGCACCCAATGCCAAGTTCAGAGGTCAGAAAATGAAAGCTTGAAAGAGGATCTGATATCATTGACAACTGTCCCTTCCTCCCTTATAGGAGGTGATTATTAGCTCACCTGATTTATCTGGAACAACTGTACTTTTCTCATAAATAATCTCCACTATATACCACAGAGAAGGTAAAAAGACAATAATTAAAGTTTTTGGCACAGGAAGTTGTTACCTATTTGAAATTTCCTGGTATGAAGGGTGAGAATAATAAAGATAGAACATAGTTTCATTTATTAAAAGCAACTAATGGCATGAAAAAATAATATTTTAAGTACAAAAAAACTCACATTAGGAACAGAAATGCTGTCTCTTTTATTGTGTTCATAGCCAGGGAAGGTCAGTTAAACTATTTTGAACTTTAATCTTGTGTTGCCAAAGCTAGGAGAGCAAAAGAAGGCTTTTGTTAAGACACAGATGCTAATTCATGAGCATATTCCTGTGGGAGTGAAAGGTAACTAACCCCTTAGTCTTGGAAGCGTAAGGTTGCATAGAGACCCAAGTTCCCCAAGGGGCCTTACCCACCCCCATGGTGATTAAGTGAGATGGCACAGACCAGAGGAGCTGAATGTTCCTGCCATGTCATCATGGTCTGTAGGGCCAGTGGTATTTTGTTCCTTTATGTGCCATTTGTCTCCTTTCAAAGCTTGAAAAGACAGGATTAAGTATCGAATTTGTTTCACCTTGGTAAGATTTAGAATGATTTAGAATTTAAGAACTGAGTCGCTTTTTCTTAAGTAAATAGAACACTTTGGGATTCCTGTCTAGATCCATCTGTCGTCTGTTCAGATAATCTGGGAATGCCTGAGGGTTCTATGCCTCTCCGCCCCGAGTCTTTCAAGCCTGCACTCAACACTGGAGAAGCCTCTCATTGGTGCAGGGACAGAGGACAAGGGCCAGACAGGCTCCTTTCAGTTTCCAAAAGTTGAGATTTTGATCATGAAAACCAAACTCCTGAGGTCAGCCCTGTCTGGCCCAGCTGCCAGGAGGCTGTTTCTCCTTCAAAGGCCTAAAAGTCAGAGGGGAACTTTGTGATGCAAAAAAAGTGGGGTTGGAGAGCATATGACTCTGGAGGTGCAAGGGCCAGACTGGTGATCCCAGGGTCAGAGAAATGACTGGGTATATGGATATTCACTGGAAAAAACGGTACCCCAGAGCATCTGAGGGTCAAATATTGAAAAGCCAAGCTATGGGGCCTCAAAGCATGACAGAGCCTTAACCCTAAGGCCTAAGCACAGGGAAGCAACTTCTCCGAGATCAGAGTGGGTGTAGATCTGAGAGAAGAAACAAAATCACTCAACTGTTAAAAGGGTGCTCATCCCACAAGGCCATGGGGACACTTCCCTATGTAACGTGTCCCGGTTCTCTCCTAGGGGTTTTCCGAGAAGTCAGACATAGCAGGAAACTATCAGGTCAACTGAGCATTAGAATCGCTTCTCCACCTGCCCCTCGCATTGCTGCCCAGCTGAGAGGCGTGCTCTGCACACACACTGCGTGAGGGGGACGCGCCTCCACTCCCAGGTGTGTCTGAGAGCCACTTGGCCTGAGAAACTTCTCACAGCAGTCCACACCAAGGGGACAGACTATAGCTGGTGCCCAGGAACACACAGATAGCATTTCTTCACCCCAGAGAAGAAGAGGGTAGGGAGCAAAGTCAAGTTTTATTATTAAACAACTTTAATCCAAATGCTGATTATTATTTGCAGGGTCTGAAGGCACAAAATATACCTAAAATGTATGGAATAGTCTAAACAGAGTTATAAATCCAAAGAGCAAAGCATGAAGAAAAAAAAAAAAAAAAGATACATTCTGAGCCGACACAGAAATCTGAGTTGGGAGGAATTTTTTTTCTAGAGAACTTGCTTGAGTATCAGCCATTTCCCCTCATGCCAAGGATAGGAATTTTTAAAAAAAAATTACATAAACATGGTGAGGAATAATACCATGAGTTGTTTAGTTTTTTTTATAAGCAAAATACCTTTCCTTTAAAGATCCACTTGTTCTCACTCTCTCCCTCTTTCACACACACACACACACACACACACACACACACACACCAGCACTCTCCTCTCCCTGACACCCATTCAAAGCAAACTGCCCAAGAAGACACCCATGGTATACTCCAGAAGACAGGTCATTTCAGGGAAAATAAAAACAGACTTGAGTGTGAGATAGGCAGTGAGACCAGAATTTGATTAAGAAAATAGAGAAATATATATATATGAAAAAATTGACCATCCAGGGAAGGCCCCCTCAAAGTGCTGATTGAAAGAAAATGAAGTCTGTTCTGCCTCAGGGTTACCATAGCCCACCTAAGCTTCCCTGCTTGCATGCACCCGGCTCCAAACTCTACGTGCTCTGATTAGAGGAATGTCAATGGATTGTCCTGGTAGCACGAGTATCAGGCCATTAGCAGCATCCAGAGATAAATAACACAATTATAAACACTCTCCTTCCCAGGGTGTTTTTAGCTGACTCTGTGATGCAGCCGTTCCTTACTGCTCAATCATGTCACAGGGGACTTTGGGAAAGAAATCAATCCCAGGCTAGTTATCACCTTCATAAATACATCTCTGGAGTAACTCCACAGGGCTACAGGCGAGGCAATCAATAGGACTTTGTATTTCTCCAGGACCACAGACAGACCCCAGCTCTCAGCCCCGCCCCTATTACTGCTGGGGGATGGAGCCCCGCCCTTCTTGGTGCCAGATGTGGGGTGTGTTCAGCACCATGGCAAGTTATGAAAGCAGAATCACCTTTGTCTTCAGAAGAAAAAGAGCTAAAGTTACATATAGTTATATACAGCTTAGAGCACTTGAATGACTGCCTCTAGAATCATTTCCTCTCCTTGATTCTATAGTTTCATTGCCCAGAGGGAGGCAGGGCTATCAGGTCGCTGTAGCCTGAAGAGAAAGAGTTTCCTAGCAGGTTTATCAGTTCAGGGATAGAGCCGGGGAGCTCAGAGACTAGACGATGCCCTCAGCCAGGAGAGCCCCTGCCATGGGCTGGATCACAGCCTGAGAGCTTCTGCTTTGGAGCAGGTGGCAAAGCAGGACGTGAAATCTCACGCTGGGTTTCAGCCCTGTCTGGCAGACTGTCTGCAGGGTTTAAGACCCAGAGACATCCTTTTACTTTTGGAGCTTCTTCTCTGGAGGTTGGGAATTACTTGTCTCCACATCACACAAGTTACACTGTTCTTTCTGTAAGAGCCAAGGCTGCCTCTTACCTGCACAAACATGGTCCTTTTCATCTATTGTGGGCACTCGCGTCACCTAGGGCACTAGTCTGCTCACCTGCAGTACCTCTCTCCACTCCTGCAACAGGATCCTTTTACCTGAAAACATAGGCCCACACCCAAGTGAATATTCTCCCCCTCCCTGGCTTCTCGCACACTCCACCTCACCTGGTCCACACACCAGACCTCACAGCTTCCGATCCCCATGGGAAAAGCCAAGCCCACCTCTGCTCAGCCTCCCTGAGGCAATGGTGGGACCCAGCCTCTTCCTCCCAGATTCCATCACTTGCGGATGTTTCTTATTAAGAAAAGAAAGTCACACACACACACACACACACACACACACACACACACACACACACAGAACAAGGCCAACAGGGTAACCCTAGAACACGTCGGCCTCCAAGTCCTCAGAGTCGGCTGTATCGGCCTGGGTGCTTCTCTTGGGCCCACAGCACACTGTGATGTGAAATGGGGTGACCAGCAGGACAGCTTCGGTCCCGGGAGCCTCCTCAGTCCCAGGCTGACTGGCACAGGGACCCAGGGGTCAGGCTGATGCTGGTTCGAGGGTCACCCTTTATCTACGTGAGAGGACCAAGGGGAAAAGGCCAGGGGCAGAGGAACATGGTAGGAACCATGAGACAGGGAAGGGGGCAGCACCCCCTAAAGGGACTGCCTGGTCACCTTCCCCTCTCTGCCAGCACGGGGTGGCCTTCTCTGATCACCCCTCCTGCCCTCGCCCTCAGAAAGGCCCAGGAACAGGGGGCTTCTTTGGCACTTCAGAATGATCACAAGTAATTTGCCATTTTATTCATATAGAACAAAATTTACAAAGTCATTCATACAGGTTTTTTTTTTTTTTTACTGACTTCGAAAATTGGGAATATTCAAAATACACTTTTACCCCACTCCATTCTGTCATTATTTACACGTATATACAAGAAAAATGAAAGAGTCTCTGTGTGTGTGTGTGTGTGTGCGCGCACAGGCACGCGCGTGTGTGGTTTGTGTTGTTGGTTTCTGGTATTAAAAAGCTCTGCTGGTCGGGTGGGTGGATGGGCGGGCAGGAGGGCAGGCGGCGCGGTCAAATGGAGGTGCCGTGGGAGGTGTCCAAGGCCTCCGGAAGGACGCCTCCAGGCACGGGCTGGAAGGACATGGGGATGGGGGTCTTCACGGGGCTCTGGCGGAACAGCCCCCCATTGGGTGACCTGTGTTTGCACTGCATGGAGGGCATGGTGGCCGAGCTGCTCAGTGGCAGAGGCAGGTTGCTGCTGGGCCCTGATGAGAGTGTCCGGCTGGTGCCGTGGCTGCTTTGCTCCGGCAGGAAGGTGCTGACCGAGAGCTGCGTGTTCTGGTACTCTCGCGTGGGCTCCAAGGCCTGGCTGGGAGCCAGGCCCCCCATCTCCAGGGCCGAGAGCTCAATGGACGCTGGGGAAATCTGCTTGTGAGCAATGTCTTCATCCATTAGACTATTCATGCGCCGATGGACCTGCTCCAGATTCACTTCTTTGTCCTGAGGGAGAGCACAGGAGGAGGGTCAGGCCAAGCCCTAAAGGGAGCCCCAGCTGCTTTTCTACAATCTTTGGGAGGCTGGAGAGTACAGCTGGCTGGGTGGTAGGGTAAAGCGGGCCCCCATTCCTCCCACCTTCCCCCAACTGCATGGCCAGCCCTCCTTACCTGGGATACCAGTAGCCTAGGACGCTGCTCCCAGGTAGCAAGGACCCAGCAAGAAGGGCTTTGCAGCATTTGCCCCCCAAATGCACTCTGCTCAGGACCAATCACACCCAGAGGCAACCCTTGGGGGAAGATGCTTTGAACAACTGGCAGAACGAATGGAAGAAAGGGGTCCCATGGAAATAAAAAGGTGTGGTCCCTGAGCCCCTGATATGCCCCCACGGATTTGCAATCTAGGGTATACAATGCTCAAAAGACCTGGTGTGATCATCCCCAGTGTACACAAAAGGAGGCTCGGGTTCAGGAAGGTCAATGGCCTCCCCGAGTCATAACCCCAGTGAGCAGCAGACGTAGCAGGGGAAGCCTGGAGTACACGAAATCTTCAGAGATGCTGGGGAGGGGGCCTGTCCCTGTCTGGAAGCTCATGTGGTGGGGGGCCTGGATGCGGATGGGGCATGGGATGGTGAGGAAAGGGAATTCCCCAGGATCAGCTGTCATTCCTGATACTGTAAAGGTTTGAGGCTGCCGAGACGGGTGACCCTCATAGCTGACTCTCCATGTAGTGAACTGCACACCTGACTCTTTCGCCATAAGGGGGATGGTATCAAGGAAAATATTTTGTTTGTTCAATTATTTATTGGCTTAAGAAACAGAACAAATATCACTGGTATTTGGTCTTCAATGTCAGAATAAGTCAAAGAGGCCAAACTACTTGAAAGCTCCTTAAAGACAAAGACTATATAATCTACTTCCTCAGTTTTTCCCCAGTGACTTGGGGTACAAAACCAGATGTCTGTGGAAGAGCCATTCCAACCCCTCAATGAAGTATTAGAAGCTGCAGTCCTATTTTCAGGCAACATTAGGGCCTATGTGTCAGGCAACGTTAATCCCTCCACCTATGCGGCCCGGGTGTCAAACTCCAAGACAAGTACCATGTCGAAGCTTTGCTCCAAAACAGGACATCACAGGCTGTCTAATACCAGTCTTCATACAGCAGAGAGAGGAACCTATCCCCTGCTGACCCTTAGGCTCATTAGGAATAACCATGAAAGGTAAAAGTTCTGAAAATGATTTCAAATGAAGAAAGAAGGAGCCCCACAAATCCAAGGGCCAGTTCAGCAAGGCTCTGGGCTCCTCTAAGGCTGGTTCCCCAGGAAGAGGCAACCCTGAATAACTGGCCTGAGCTCCCCTCTCAGGGGAGGGCCCATGGGGCTAACCCGCATGAAGTCTCATCCCAGGTCTCCTCAGACAAGGAAGCTGCCTTTGCCGTCCGCTCTGTGCCCCCAGTGCCCCCTGGCCTGGAGGAGGCAGGGTCCCTGCTCTCTACCACCTTGTTGAGGTCACGACCAGCACACAGGGCTTGGCTTCTGGTGGGAGACCCACTGTCTTCCCCAGAACAAGAAATCTGACAACACTCGAAGAACAATGAGGAGCTCATTCCAGGCCATGAAAAAGACAGAGGATAAAGAAAGCCAACTGGTGTGACGGTGAAGGTACAATGATGAGGAGATCGTACTGTAGACAGAATTTACAGCAGAAATCACTGACATGGTCCCAGTGACAGAGCCAGGATTCCAGTGAGTTGAAGCCCCACATAGCAGAGCTCAGCTTGTTGATGCCGGCAGACCAGCTCCAAGTATAGGAATGTCTGGGTGGCAAATGGGTGGAATTGGGGGAAGGGTACTAGGGCTTTACTTAGACTAAATATGGTACATACAATGTCTTTCATGGACTCCAACAGTTTGTAAAATGTTAACAAACCAAATCCAAGTGCGCTTCTTAATTAAGTTATAGCATGGTTTATCCAGCTCTGTGCTATCTTAGTCTTTTCCCTGTGTTGTCTATACGCTTTGTTTCCATTTTTGAGTATTTGAGCAAACTCTGGGAGACAGTGAAGGACAGGAAGCCTGGCATGCTGCAGTCCGTGGAGCTGCAAAGAGTGGGACACGACCTGGCGACCGAACAACAAGCTGTTATGTTAGACGCTGGCTGTTTGACTGCCATCAAGCATCAATTCTCCCTTCCCGAGAAGACCTTATTTTGTTTTGTCTCATTTTTGGGAACTGCTTTTTCACCCACTGGATAACAGTGTGGCCGTTCCCTGTCTACCTGTAGCCAAAAGGCAGGACCATGACCCAGGTAAGGACAAGAGAAGTGGATCTGAGTTCTGAACAAAGAGATAAAGAGATGGAAGATGTTCGATGGTCCATGATGGCAACAGTTCAAGAAACTTTGCACTGCGTGATCCCCCTTCTGGATCTTGCCTCCCAGCTCTCCAGACGAAACTGGACTTCTGCGCATCGCCGGGCAGGCTTCCCCAGCCTTCTCTTGGCTGCCCTGAGCTCCTGATGAGCTCCTGACGCAGCGTGTTCGTGTGTGGCAGCCAGTGCCACAGCTGTGTTGGTAAATATTTGTATCTACAGGCTATTTTCACTTCAAAATAAATGAAGGACACAAGACAGGTACCAGAAAGCCTGGAAACTGGAGAAATTGAAGGAGAATTTCAGATATTTCTGAAGTTTAATAATACAAACTTCCCTTCTCCCTGCAGCCAGCAAAGCTAGAAGAATGAACAAGCCGAGTGCCCTGGCTGGCAGAGCCTTTAGCTGATGAAGGAAATTGAAGACCAAATAAGTGGTCCTGGGATCACTGGAAGAACTAGTTAGTTGCATAATCTTGCCTTTACTTCCTTTCTATGTTCTTTTCAGGGCTTTAAGAATGCTTTTGAGGATGGAAACAAGTAGTTTAAAAGTGGACTAATTTGGAGTAGGAGGAAAATGTCTTGGTCCCAGCTGTCTTCACTCTGGAATCTGGTCTTAGAGAAGAGCCGGTGGCGGTTTAGTCACTAAGTCGTGTCCAACTCTTGTGACCCCGCTGGACTGTAGCCGCCAGGCTCCTCTGTCCATGGGATTCTCCAGGCAAGAATACTGGAGTGGGTTGATATTTCCTACTTCAGGGAATCTTCGAACCCAGGGATCCTGCATTGCAGGCAGATTCTTTACTGACTGAGCTACAAGGGAAGCCCCCCTTCTCTCTTAGAGAAGAGAGCTTGGCCCTTCTTTTCATAGTCAATGGAACGCTCAGCCAAGACAAGTGTTCAGGAGATGTTCCTCACGTTGTTGGGGTCTATAGGTAGAGAAGGGATAACTTCCTGCCAAAGAAAGCCAGAGGGAGACACAGTTGAGAACAGGGGAGCCCTCTTACCTTTTGCCAGGGAAGCAGAGAAAAGGAGAGCTTTGGGGGAAGACGAACCAACCAACATCTTCCAAAGAAACATTTGTGAACAAACGAGGTCTCTAAGATGAAATCCTTTAGCAGTGAAGGACAAGAGAGAGGAGGTTTGCTGGGTGGTGTTATAAAAGATGTAGGTCACAGGCACTAGTCTAGCATAACAATCACAGCTCTGAGGGGTCGGCCAGGTAACAGCAAAGCATCTAGACCAGCGGTCCCCTGCTTTCTCAGCACCAGGGACTGGTTTTGTGGAAGACAGTTTTTCCCTGGGCCAGGGCGTGGGGGATGACTTTGGAATGATTCGAGTGCATCGTATTTATTGTACACATTTTTTCTATCATTATTACATCAGCTCCACTTCAGACCATCAGGCACTAGATCCTGGAGGTTGGGACCTCTGGTCTAGACCGCAGTGTGGATGCGGAGAAAATCCAATTACTCTAGAGTCAGGAGTTTGGAAAGAAAGCACTTGAATAAGTAGTCTTTTTAAATCCATATTTTTTCCTGCCTCCAATTAAGGACAAATGAAGCAGTTTCAAGGAGGTTGCAAAGCTGTGCAGTGGGTCTCGTTTCCATTCAGGTTATTCATTAGCCTATAACCCTCCACATCAAGACACAGAGAAAACGTCCACTCTGATTGAACAGACTTTCCAAGCCGACCTTCCTACTCCAAATGGCAGTCAAGAAATCCATTCCCTCCACACAAGTGGGACCTCATTCTATTCAAAGTCTATTACTGCAGGTAGTGCCTGCTCAGTCACAGTTGTGACTGACTCTTTGCAACCCCATGGACTATAGCCTACCAGGCTCCTCCCTCCTTGGGATTCCCCAAGCAAGAATCCTGGAGTGGGTTGCCATTTCCTACTCCAGGGGATCTTCCTGACCCAGGGATGGAAGCTGAGTCTCCTGCATTGGCAGGAAGATTCTCTAGCGGCGCACCCCTCAGGAAGCCCCTTACTGCTGGCACACCCAACACAAAGTCACACCTGGAAGAAGAGGGCGCCATCTTGAGCTTCCTACATTGGATGTTTAACTGGACAGGAAAATGAGTAGGCTTCCCTGCTGACTCAGACAGTAAAGAATCTGCCTGCAATGGGGGAGACCTGGATTCAAGCTCTGGGTAGGGAAGATATCCTGGGGAAGGAACTGGCAACCCACTTCAGTATCCTTGTCAGGAGAATCCCATGGACAGAGGAGTCTGGTGGGCTACAGTCTACAGTCTACCAAAGAGTCAGACATGACTGAGATTAACACACACGAGGCAAATGCCTCCCTGGAAAACACATGTGGCCCATTTCTGAGTCTCCCAATATGTTCCATCAGGCATCTGTTTAGGAGGCCAGAAGGGAAGTGCAGGCAACGGGAGAAAACCACCTTCTTTGGAAACTCTGAAAACACTGTCTTCTTGGACCAGATTGAGCCCACATGAAGTCATTTTTGGTGCCCTCCTGGCCAAGGAAATAGGAGGCAGACATAATCTGCCTGCTCAAGGAAAGAGGCAGGAGTGATTTGAATAATTATCTATATTTTACACAAAATGGGGCATTCTATTATGTTATGCAAATTCAAATAATGGACTTTTTTATGTGCACTACATCAGTTTACATCCTCATTATCTCAAGGTTTCGGTGTTCAAGCAGGTAATGACAGCTGTGGAAAGAGACTCGGAAGCTTGCTGTGGCATCCATTAATTTACTGTAGGTAACTGACCTAGTCAAACAGCCCTGAATAGGACATAAAATTCACTGACGGCATTTATTCATGAATCCTGCTGAATTCCAGCTCCGTGTTGGAATTAAACATGATAGCACACGCACCAGCAGAGGTTACTGGGGACCCTCTCGCAGGCATTGTCTTGCAGAGAGAGAAAGTTCTGTAATTGAGCCACTGTTCACCAATGTGGAAATAAAACATTGTACTGGAAAGCGGTAATTAACTCAACTATCATCTATGTAACAGCAGGTTACACGTGGGACTCATTAGAACCGACTTTGTTTGGAGTCCAGCGGCTCCCACTTTAAGTTAGGCAGGAACAAAATGGGATTGGGGACTTCCCACCTGACAAGGATGGTTGTAGGAGGTGATCTCCTGTTACTGCAGACCAATCAGGTGGTAAATAAGACTCAGCTGACTGGGAGAAGCACCATCAATGTAATCTTCTTAAGTATTGCTCCAAAGAATTGCTCCAGCCCAAAGGACTGGCTGAAGTCTGAGAGTAATGACTGGGTAAAAGCAAAGAAGCTGGGCTTTAAGTCCGTGAAGTGGCTGCAGGGTATGACGGGCAGTCCCTAACTTTTTTGGCACCAGGGCCTGTTTTCGTGAAAGTCAATTTTTCCATGGATCTGCAGGGAAGCGTTTCAGGATGATTCAAGCTCATTACATTTACTGTGCACTTTATTTCTATTATTGCTACATTAGCCCCACCTCAGAACATTAGGCATTAGATCCCAGAGGTTGGGGATCCCTGTTTCAGAATGTTGTAGGAAAGAATTCTGGTGAGCTTAATTGCAGATTTTGTAGAGGAGGACTGTGAAAGGAGGGAGTCAACAGACACTTCCCATCATATGTAGTAGCAGCAGGTACACATGGTGTAACGGGACTTATTGAGGACACACAGTTCTAGAATAAACGGAGCCCCAGGACGACAGCCCATGTGTATCTGGTTCTCAGCTTCCCCTTGGCATGACAGTGTAGAGCAGTAGTTTCCTCCTTGGCAGGCTATCAGAAGCACATGGGGAGCTTCTAGAAATTACAGTTGTCCTCAACTGCCTAATACAACCCTTTGGAGAATGAACCCCAAGTATCTGTATTTCTAAAAAGCTCCAGGATGGATCACCTCTGATGTGCAGCCAGAATGGAAAGCCATTGATCCAGGCGCAATGACTCTACAACAATTTAACATTAATAACGTTTTCCTTATAGGATCTCAGACTGGTTCACTCATTCCGTAAACACTTTGGAGCTCCTACTCCCAGAGGAGCTAATGTTCCTCGTGAAGCATCCATCTTGGCCCCTGGCACATAGAATTTGCTCGATACTTTATATTCATGACCCCTTAATGAGAGGTCTCACTGTTCCAGAGACTGAGCAAAGTGATGGGAATGCAGAGGTGGAGACGTGCCAACAGACTTGAAGCAGAGACAGGCAGGTAAACCCTCAGCTGTAATTCAGAATCACACCCAACGTGAATGTATACACAGGGGGGTAAGGAGGCCCGTGGTGATGGGCAAGGGGAGGTTTTACAGAGGGGAGTGATGGGTGAGTTGGTTCTCATATACATACTGGTGTATGATAAGCGTTCAGTGACCTCTTACTAAAAGGCACACACACTCACTTTCTTACCCTCATGCCAAGAGATCCGATTAGTAGCAGTGTAGCCTTTGGGCCAGGCTCAACAGTCAGAAGCTTTGAACCCTTCTGGACTGGGGCTAAACCTAATCCCTCTGGGGTTCAGAGGATGTAAATACCTAGCCAGGAGCCAGGATCCTGGCTTAGGAAGAGTTCTCAGTTACACTCTTCATCCCCAAACCATCTGGAAAAGCCAGGTTGGAACCCCTGCTCCTGCACACTCCCGATGCCAGGCCCAGAGGCGGACACATAATCCCTATTCCAGTTTTTCCCCTATTACTTCTGAGTCCTATTTCTTCAGGGACATGAACACCTTCCTTAACTGAAGTGGAAGAGAATCAAAAGAGTGAAGAAGATAACATGGGAACCTGAGACTCATGTGGGGGCCTTGGGGGAAAAAAAAGACCCAGGTTCAACTTTGAATCCATAGAGTGGGACCTGGGAGTCCATATTTCTAATAGTGCCACAGAGGCAGATCCCAAGTCTGGTTTGGGAAGGCTTCTTAACCTCTCCCCAACTGAGACGCAACAACAGGGATGGCAGGCAGCCAGGTCGTGAGCTGTCCGATGGGGAGGCCCGTGTGCAAACCTGCTGATGACCTCTGGCCAACATCCAGTGAGGACATGAAGCCTTCAGCCCAGTGGCCCACAAGGAACTGATTCCTGTCCACACCATGTGAGTGAGCTTGGAAGTGGATCTGTCCCCAGAGCTGCTCAACAACTTGATTACATCAAGTGAGAGACCTTGAGACAGAAGACCCAGCTAAACTGCCCTTGGGTTCCTGACCCACAGAAACTCTGAAATAAGTATTTCATGTTTTAATCCAATAAAATGAAAAAGATAGCATGTACTTTTCCTGGCATAGAGAAGGTACCCTAAGATGTTACTCCTCTTCCTCACAGCCCTTTCTGCCTATCACAGAGTCCTTGAGAGGGAGCAACCAACTTGAGCACCATCCACCAAGCACATTCCCATGGGTTAGATGCTGATTATGGAAATTTATACATCATCCCTCATTGAACCTCAGAGCAACCCTGTGAGGTTAGCATAAAGGAAGAGGGCAAAGATGCAAGAGAGGAAGTCTCTACATGCAGTTGAAGAAGCATTCAAGGATGGAGGTGGGGAACGGTGTTCATTCGAGGGGAATGTCCCCAGCAGCGAATCTGCCCTGGAGAGCAGGAGCGCATTGTACAAGTCTGCAGATAAAAGCCAGCCCGCTGGCCAGGATAGAGGAGCCTGGCTGCTGCTCCACCCTCACTGCCTGCCCCCTGCCCTGCCTCTGTCAGCCCCTGTCTGCAGTGGAAGCAGGGCCTGGGGGAGAGCAGATACAGCCAGAAGCAACAAGAATTCCAAGCTCCCAGCCCAGTGACAGACGATTCATTCCCCCAGTTCTCATGTCATCTCTCATTTGTGCAGTTCTCATCTTTATTTCATGAATATTTTATTCTCAGAGCAATGGCTCCACATCCCCCATAAATTTACAGGGTGGCTCTTTATTGCATCTGCGGAGCAGGGTGCACTCACCTGCACTGGATAACTACATAATCGCCTGATTCCTTAGAAAAAAATATGACCTCAAATCCACATGAATATTAAGAGGCTGAACGTACATTACTACTCTTCTCCAAGTAGCTGTCTAAACTCTGAAGACGTCGCGGCATAAGCTGATAAATACGGCTAGGACTCCACCCAAAGACAGGTTTCTGGCTTTTAAGAAATATGGCCAATGGCCCAAAATGAAGCATTCTAAGCTCAAGAAGACACTCTCACCTAATTGCAAATGGTGCTCCATAAAATATAGGCAACCAGTAACACAAAGTAGTTCTGGATTAAATACCATCATTATTTGTCAAAGGTTTTAAATATATGCCTCTAAAATCTGTTGTCTCAACCCCTTTCCTGGTTCCTATTCCCTGTGATGAGCTATAAAGCCTTTGGCCTGGCATCTAGTCCTTTAGAGCAAGTCTCTGCTCTGCACTCTAGCCTCCTCTACTCTAATTTCCTTGCTGATGCCCCAGAGCTCTGGGAGGTGGGATGACTCTGCGTACTCCATGCTGGTCATCCTACCCCAAAGGCAACATCTCCTCTTCAGCTTGAGGATCAGTACCGATCCTTCATCTAACTCAATTCTAACAACCCCAAGCCCCAGGAACTCTTCACTAACCAGCATCACTACTCTCTGTAACCCTACCATGTCCCATCTGGGCTGGGTGCCCCGAGCCCTGGATGGAACCTGTAGTTCATCCCAGGATGGCGCTGATCAATGGACAATGGAAACCACTTGGCTGACCTCTGCAACATCTGCCCACACGGAGGTAAGCCCCCTAAGGACAGAGACTGTGTCCTTATAGGATACTTATTAAAGGAAGAAGGAGAGAGGAAGGCAGAAATTTCATTTGAAAACCAGAAACTCATAATAAGAGGGGAAAACTGGAACATTCCCTCCTTTTACCATGTAACACCCAAGTGGGCTGGAGGAAAGGCAGCTGTGTTTTATTCAACCTGTGTCTGCATCTCTCACCTAACTGGAGCAGGCTGGCATCTCTGGGCAGAAAGTTTCACATTTTCTAAGCACTGCATCCTCTTGGTCTGAGATCCTGGGCTTGTGTAGAAGCCAAACAGGAAGATGGGATACTTTTCAGACAAGAAAGGAGCTGTTCCTCTCAGCTAGCTCATCTCATGCTGTCCCTGGCCTTCCTCTCCTTTTGCCTCTGCCTTCTATGTCTCTCAAGTAACCCCCTACCTGCCTTCTGCTCCGCCCCCCGTCACCTCTCTCTCACAGTGACAATTCATCTGGGTTGTCCAGGCTGGACCTCGCACTAGAACTGAATCAGGGGATGCGAAGAGACATGACTGGAAGCAGACAAAATTGCCTCTCACAGTACCTGCCTCACAAGGGACACTCTGGAGGAGTGGGCCTGTGTCTTCTGGGCTCCACACTGCCTGCAACATCCTAGCACGGTGCCGCCGTGACAGCGCATTGCTCAACCAACTGGAAAACCTGTCCTCCCCTAACCAAAGGGACATTCGCTAAAAACGTCACTGAAAATTTTCCAGTAGCAAAAGAAGCTCGGGACAGAATCATTAACTGTTCCTTTCAGTGGGCTTTCCTCAAATATTTCCTTCCTTCTCTCTTATGGCCTAGGAGTGACAGGAGAACCCTGAGTTTGTGGGAAACTCTAGCCTTGCATTCCTGACATGGAGGTTTACAGGTGATGTGAGAGAAAGATGGATGTCCTCAGAACATTTCAGACATGCTGAATCAGACAGCAAGCTCTTTCCAGGAAAATCTAAGTATGACAGCAAAGAGCTCACTGCCTGCTATGAATGGTGGGTCTGCCCTCACTCCCAGCCGTGCCAGGGACTCTGTTACAGACTGACGTATGGGGCCATGACCAGTCAGCCTTTCTAGGCTGCAGAGATGGTGTCCCTGGTGACGCTGCCTCTTTGAACGTGATGTTGGTTACTTCATTGCTCCTTGTTTGAAATTTACACCTGCTTGTGTCAACATCATTTATAAGCAAAGCTGTGATTCAAGAAGTCGCTGAGATGTATGTATCAGGTAATGAGAGCGTACACTGGAGTGGCTGGGCTTGTGCTACAGTGCCTGGGTATAGTTTCAGCCAGGAGAGCATCATTACCAAATAATGCACCTTGCCACCCTCCCTTAGGGACATTGGTTCCAAGAGAACTTCCATGAGGACTTTATACTCCTCCCTCCCCACCCCCACCACCCCATACCCCCAAAATATTGAGCTTGAAAACCAGCAAAACCCCAAAAGAAGGAAGTGTGGAGGGCAGAATCAGCTGTGGCTGGCACACACAGGGAAGAAAATGTGCCCAGAAGCTGGAATCAGAACAAAGCCACAGTGGTTCCTGTGCTGGGTGTCCCTGGAGGGACAGAGGCAAGGCTGGAAGGAGGAAGAGAGGAAGAGAGGAAGAAGGGATGATGAGCCGCTCCCCCTTCAACATGCTGGGAGAGCGGGGCTCGTGGCCCTGGGTGAACAAGGAGAACCAGGAAGGAATGCAGTTTCCTCTCTTACCCTACAGCTGGTCTCTCCAGGTCAGGGTGGAGGCACATGGGCGGGGCAGGGTGGGGAAGGGCTCTCTGGCGCTGCTCATGCTGTACCCGCTCTACAGATAGATACACGACTTTAGTGGCCATGCCTGCTGCCTTGGCATTTTGTTCAAGCATGAAAACACCCCCTGCATTTGTTCTGCAGCTTTCAGTACAAAATAAAACAATGTCACCATTCCCCAGTATAAAACACTGCTGTGCACAGACGGGTGGTTTGGGCAAATGCTATCTGGAAGAGAACCACCCGCCAAGTTGCCCAGGGGGCCTTTCCTGCCTCTAGGCTGCAGAAAGGAGAAGCAGGGCCCAGGAAACGGACCTCTTTGGGGGTCTCCTGGTGGCACCGGTTGCTGTTCCACCACAACTCCAGGGCAGCCACCAGGCAGGCGAGGAGGAGGCCGATGGCCAAGATGCAGAAGACTCCAGCGAAGCTATGCAGCTTGAGGGACTTGCCATCCGCCTGGGCGCTGGTGTGGCTGATGAGGTCGCAGCGGCCGGTGTGCGGCCACCACTTCTGCTTGAGCACATCCAGGTCTCCAGTGTCCTGAAGCTCCAGGATCCTGCAAGATACACCCCATGTGAGCCACAGCGCGGGCCTCATCCACACAAGCTTGGGGCCCTGGTCCCTTCCCCACCGTGCCGGCCCCTCCACAGACAACGCTGAACCATCAGAGTGGCTCTCTGTCTCAGCTTTTCACTTTCCAGTTCATTCTCCACTCTGCTGTCAAAGCACCTTTCTCAAAGCACTTAGCAGACTTTGTCATTCTCCTCAGAGCTCTCATGTCCTCTCCCACCCTGTCCCACTGCCCAAGGACAGGGTCCAACAGCAAACCATGTAAGGGTCCTTCATGTGGGAGCCTGGGGCAAACTGTGAGGATAAAATCAGGAAGTTACAGAAATGGATGATGCAAACCCTCAGATTGTGGACCTATGAAAAGGCTCTCTTCCAAATGTCAATTCACTACATCCTAAGTCTCTCCTACTAGAATCCAACAAACCATTCATGTATTCACTCATTTGATTTGAGGAACATCTGGTTTGTGCCAAGTACAACATTCAATGCTGCTGAGAGCACAGTCTAGACACATCTACTTGGACACTGAAACAATCAGATGAATCAATGTAGAGACAGAAGCTGTGATCAATACAACAAAATTAAAGTAGAGGTGTGAAGATAGGGTGCAATGGGAGGATGGCCTGGACTGGGGGGTATGGCGAGACCTCGTCAAGGAGCCAACAGTTTACATGAGTTTCGCATATCTATGCGCCAGGAAATCTCCTAAGTGCTTGACAAACTGTTTAATTCTCATATCAACCCTTTGAGAAGGCTACCTCCATGTTCCCATTATTACAGAGAAGAAAATGAAGGCGTAGAAAAGTGAAATCTGGTGCCATATTGACCCACAGCCCTTTCCATCCAATACTGACATGAGACACCTTTTATTGAGAACATAGTAGGGACTGATCATTTGATATTGTTTTAATCCTCACAACAGCCTGCAAATCAGTTTCTAGGTTTACAGATGGGAGGCCTGAGGCTCAGAATCTAGATAACTTGCCCCTAGTTGCAATTAGCAAGGGGTAAAGCTGCTGTTCAGAGCTGGATCACACTGACCCAGGGGGCCATGCTCTTTCCAGAACTCCAGGCTGCTAAACGCAGTCAGCCTGTTCTCCTCTCCAAGAGTCAGTTCCGGCGTAGGGCATGCGAGCCTGGCCAGAGAGGGGCCGTAGGGCTGGCTTCCTGCTCCTCCACTCACTAACTGAGGTGTCAGGCAGGCAGCTTCACTCTGCTGATGCTTCCCTTCTTCCTGCTCTTTATAATTGTATGCATTTTTATGCCCAATATTATTCCAAGAAGAATGTAAGGCAATGTATAGGAAAACAAAGAATAAAAGAAAAACAAGCAGATTCAAAGGAAAATTTAAATATGTAAGCAATAGAGGAAAGATAAAACAAGCTATGGGCACAGAACGACTCCTGGAACAAGGCTAAACTAATGCACACCATAATAATCTCTACTCCTGCCTGTGAGTAAACCAGAGCGATAATAGCCACTTCCTGAAGCCAGTCCTTCTATTTTCCAGACAGATATAATTGCAGGTGCTTTTCTGTAGTCAATAGCCGTGGAGCCTGCTACACAGTAGGTGCTCTATAAATGGCTATTAAGTTGCTAAACATTTGCTGAATGCCTACTCTGCACGCCATGGTCCACAAAAGGGCTACAGCATTCAACCCCAGTCACTCACACACACACACACACACACACACGCTGCAGCCTAAGACCCAGTCCTCTACCAAAGCAAGGCAACACACATTGGTATTCAAGAAAATATCTTAGTTCTTGGAACCCAGGGAAGGAAGGCTACAGAAATTCCAGAGAAGGCCAGGATCTGCTATTTCCGCAGGACCCTTTTTCTGTCAATGGCATGGAGTGTTCGTTGTTTTCCAAACCTGCCATCTTCCTCCTCTCAGGCATGACCCGCAGAGGGGAGGCTCACCATTCTGCCTGAATCATATAATGGGGCCTCTTAAAGAATCACTGGCAGCAGTAAGTTGGAAACCTGAAGTCCTGAGTGTTTCCCCCAAGTACAAACCCATCTTCCCAGGTTTCCAGCCCAGGATGTTTCCAGCCCAGGAAGGAAAATACTTCAAGGGGCCAGCACAGTCCACTGGGGACATTTACTTACAGTCACAGAGCACATGGCCTTCTGATGAAAGCAGGGAGTAATTAATCACTTCCTGCTAAAATAGCACGGGAACTGGACTAGCCACTGTTGTTCATGTCCATTGAGCGATCTAGTTGAGAACCAAGCTTTCTCCTCTCCGGTGTGTCACTGTTCTCTTCAGTAGACTTCCAAGGGATCTCTGAGCACTTTGAGTGCATGGGGACTGGAAGCCTTCTGTAGTGGGGGCCTGCACTTCTGTGAGCACTCCCTTGGGACACATTAGCTGTCTTGGTGGTGCTGATGCCATTGTGCTGGTCCCACCAGTCCCCTTAGCATCTGCTTCGAGAGGTGATCACAGGTAGATGGCCTGACCACCCCCTCTCAGAAAACCAAATTGGGTAAACCTCAAGAACGCCCTTCTCTTATACATTTTAGAGGAAAGCCATCGTTTCTTTGTGCCTTTAATCCAAGCAATTGATAAACCGCTCCTCCTCCTTCTCTCATATGCCATCCTTCTCTGCTCCGGGGAGCAAAGGGAGGCGGAGGATATACAGTTGATTTAGTTCTAGAGAAAACCCAAAAGCCTCATTGAATTTAGTTAGTTCTACCCCTTTTCCCAGTTTTGCAAACAAGCCACTGGATGAATGGGTTGCAGGCCCTCCTCCTCGGCTTTTCCCTGCTGGGGTTCAGGCTAGGGTGCTCATGGTCGGAAGACCCCAGTCGACATCTAGGAGGCAGGAGGAGGCAGTAAGTCTCAGAGATCTGAAGCACAAGGGCTCAGCACTGGGGCTTGAGGACAAGTTTCTCCTCTCAACTTTGCCAGGAGCTGCCTGAGCTGCCCTCAGCACACGTTACCTCTCTGAGCTTCAGGATGTTAAATGAGAGGTCTTTAGCAACTCTGGCCCCTCCAAATGGATGCTCTCCAATTCTGGAAAGCATGTGTTCACCAGGCAACTGGGGGCTGTCCCTAAACCCCAGTGCCTTCCTGCTCTTTTCACCTGGATGCTTTAGCCACAGTCTGGATTTTGGTAGATCAAGCCAGAGCTCTTGTTCTGCTCCTTCACTGGCCAGGATGTCACCCCACACACAAATGTGAGTGGTGGGCTTAGACAACCCTGGGGACAAGAGCCCCTGTTAGCAGGCTGGCTCCTTGGAAGAGGCCACCAAGCGGACCCATGCTCTTCACCTACACCCTCTCGGTGGGACCAGGCAACCTGGTCAAAGACTAAGGACAGTTCCTACAGGGGAGCGAGAAATGGATGACAAGCGACTGCCTTCCTCAAGGAGGCTGGCCAGGTGTCCAGACCAAGCGCCTAGAAAGCTGATCACACCCAAGAACCCAGAGAAGATTAAGCTCAAGGGACGGACTTGCACCGGAAAAATCTAAAGAGGAAGAGGCCAATGCAAACTAGATCCGCACATTCACTGCCGGTGGACGAGGTCTGTGGGTCTCTGCTTAGTCCAGAACAATCCTGTCTGTGACGTTGTCCGCCCACCTTCCCCCAGTATGCCCACCATTGCTAGTGTCAATTATCAGAAAGCTGATCTGGACAGGATGGGGAGGAGGCAGGCAATTGAGGGCCAGGTCCCTCTTCTGCCACGGCAGGTGGCACCTGCTCCCTCAGCCCCTGTGCAAGTGGATATGGAGTCAGTTTGCTTCTCTGGCCCCACTTGTGTTCACATCTCTACACCAACCTGTCCCACTTAACATTTCTCTTAAGAAGTTATCATTGGGACCTTGCCAGATCCAATTAATCTATCATTTAATTTTAAATTACTAGCTATCTCCAGCTAACTCCTATTCAACCTTCAGGCCTCAGGTGCCACCTCCTCCAGGAAGTCCTCCCTGGTCTTCTGAGTCTGGTCAGCTGCCCTCCTCTACCCTCCTCCACCCCCAGAATATCCTCTCTGTCTCACTGACTACTCTGTTCCAGCATCGCCTGCTTACATCTCAGCTCCCACTAAGACTATGCAGCTTCATGGGAAGGCAACATACACTTACTCTTTTTACTCTAGGACCTGGCCCAGGATGATTGGGGCTGTGGTGTGGGGAGGAGCATGCGTTGGTGCACAGTCGGCGCTGAAGAAGACATATTGGATCACCAAGTTTGTGTTGGCTCTCACGCCCTGAACGAAGCTTAAACCCCACCCACCCCAGCACAGCGCTGTCAGCATCTCCTCACTGGCCATGCCTACCTCTGCGAGAAGAGGTCCCTGTAGGGGCTGCCGTGCTGCAGGGCGACGCCATAGCCCTTGCTGCTCACACTGTTGGCGACGACGGTCACGGAGCAGTCGTCATCGGTCAGGGCTGCATACTCCACCACGGCCATATCCCACAGAAAGGCGTAGCTCCCCTGCTTTGCCTGGAAGACCAAAATCACCTTGCGGTTAGGCAGGCCTGGCCTCCCGTATTAGATTTGAGCAGCGAGAAACCTCAATGGTGGGGTTTGGGACCCTCCTGAATGGTCCTCCTGCCCAGGCAGCTGGCGCAGCAAACGCTCCTATTTTCGGATCTGCAGAGCCCACCCCGGTTGATGCCACTCACTGTGATTAGACATCAAAGGATGGCACACTGTCTCTGCAGATCTCCAGAAAGACGTGGGTAAGGTGAGCTACGTGTGGGCTCTAAGCCCCTGGTTGGAGTGGCATGGATCTGTTTCTCAGATTAGCAAGCTCACCTTGGAGACTGCACAAAGTCTGACCCCAGGGAACTGAAACTTCTTGATCAGTGATTTAGAGGCTGCACGATAGTATTCATTTAATTTCCACTTAGAACTTGACTGAACCCTGCTTTAGGTCAACAAGGGAGACAGCCCTAGGATCAGTGCCCCTGAGTAGCTGCAACTTGGTATCTAAGTCACAGACTTGCTCTGCCTGGGAAAGAATCCATTAAGGATTGGGTCTTGATTGTTATAGTGCCACAAGAGTGCACACACACACACACACATACACACACACACACACCTGTCAGTTCGCATTCACACACAAGAACAGATTTCTGGTGTCAGTATCTCTATATCCACACAACAATGGCAGATTATTCCATCAGGAACTTGCCTTCGGCCACAGCTCAGGTCCTTTTCCATCACACCCATCCATAGCAGACTTTAAATTCTCTGCAAGTGTACTAAGTTGCTTCAGTCGTGTCAACTCTTTGTGACCCTATGGACTGTAACCTGCCAGGTTCCTCTGTCCATGGGATTCTCCAGGCAAGAATACTGAGTGGGTTGCCATGCCCTTCTCCAGGGGATCTTCCTGACCCAGGGATCGAACCCTTGTCTCTTACGTCTCCTGAACGGGCAGGTTGGTTCTTCACCACTAGCGCTACCTCCTGAGCCACAACCCTGACTTGGCCTGGAGTTTAGGCACTCATAAGGAGTGTGAGCTGCTTGCTTTGTGGAAGAAAATACAAGCTAGACACTGTCACTTGGCCAGCTTAGAATAGAGCGTCAGGTTCTTAGTGAAGGAAAGAGCCTGGTTTTAATTCTCTAGTGAACAGACTTGTGCCCTCTTCTTTCCTACTCTAGCTCATACCAGATGCTAGAAGATCCCAGTCTGGGGTGGTGATGGGGCGGAAACATTGCAGGTCAAGCTGGGAAGCCACAAGCCTCGTGACAATGTCAGGGGTATTATTCCACTTCCCTGCTTTTGTTCAATTGAGTCTTCGTGTCCACTGAGATTTTCCAGAGAATGCCATAGCTGCTAAGATGAAGACTGTCAGAACTTTGCTTCCTTGGGGACCCTGAGTGCCCATGGGCCGTGGGGCATGCGTGCCCAGTTGTGCCTGACTCTCTGTGAACTCACAGACTGTAGCCCACCCGGCTTCTGTGTGCATGGAATTCTCCAAGCAAGAATACTGGAGTGTGTTGCCATTTCCTTCTCCAGGGGATCTTCCTGACCCAGGGATTGAACCCTCATCTCTTAAATCTTCTGCGTTGGCAAGCAGATTCTTTATCAGTTGAGCCACCAGGGATGATGGCTTATTTTCTCCTCAGGAATTTTCCATCTGAAGGATTTGTGGACAGAGTGTGGTGGCCTCCCTTTGCCAGGAATAGCCATTCACACAATTGTGCCTGAGGACCTTGTAAGAAATGACACACGCCACGCCACCCATTGATGTTCACCTCAGGGAACAATCCAAATATTACCTCAGAGCCTCTTTCCCTGGCCAAGTCAATTTCAGGAGTCCCGAAAGGGCGTTGACCCAGGTTGCAAAATTACACTCATCTCTCTCCTTCCACATGGGAAGATAACAGTCTTTGAAATTTTTTCCTGCTGGCAAACACGTTTTCTCATGAAAAGACACACATTTTCCACCTCTTAGTAACCGAGTTTCTCAACAAAATGTTGACTTATGACCTAATATTTGGCTTCCACCCAACTCTGGAGCATTTCATAACCCATGCTCACAATTCAGTGTGATGATCAGACATTGCTATCTTCACGATTTCAGAAGGGCACGTCCTGCTGAAGGAAGAATCAAGATCAAGTTCGATTCGGTGTTTCAAGTGATGTCCCAGAAAGAAAGAAATAAGCTGGCCCAGCTCGAGTGGGAACTGACGCTGACAAAAGCCTGTTACGGCCGTTTTGATGGGCCACTTGGATTCGTCAAGCCACGTGCATCTGTGGTTCCAGTTTGTTCTAAGAGACAGGTGAGCACAGATGCCTGAAGGAAGCTGCATCTACTGTCCTGCTGCCTAAGCTGAAAATGCAGAAAACATATGGGAGGGGTGCTCACAATGTCTCAGCTACAAAGCCCTGCTAACCGGGAAGGTAGTCAGGGCAAGAAAATAGAAGTCTCCCTTCTGGAGTTTCCGAATGACCACAGACACCCACTCTCCCTGTCTGGAAACAGGGTCTACATTTATTACCATGTGACTTCTTCGAGAAGCATGTGGCTAGTTCCTAACCAGAACAGGGAGGACCTGGAGAGCCTTAGGTGCCACATCTTATATGGGGGCCAACTCAGATGCTACAATTGTAATGGGGCTTTATCCGTATAAAATACTCTTCATCTCCAACATCCCTTCCTCAGCATCCCAGAGGTTCCTGGGTCCTCCTTTCCTAGCCCCAGCCTCATCCTGTGTAAAATGCACCACCAAAACCTTCCCTGAGCTTCCCAAGTCCATCAGTTTCCAGGACAACTTCCCGGACCTTGCTGACAGCTCCCCAAGCTTCCTGGTGTGTCACAGCCCCTGTATGAAGCAGAAGGCTTCTTAGGTAGGACCATACTCTCAGGATCACTTTGAACACCAGCCATAAAAAGCCCAAAACATGCCATCCATCATGGCTATACCCCCTGTATATAAATCCTCTTCTTGCTCCATGCAGAATGAATGCCCCATAACCTCCCTAAGACTCTTCCTTTAGGATCAGAATCAGTTTTCCAGGTGGCCCTTAGTAATTATGTATCCATCTTTTTACTCTGTGCTGCTTATCTAAAATTTCTAGCCTCTCCATATGTGGGGTTCATCAAATATATCAAAAATCTGCCTCCGAGAGACTGAAGAGTTTCCTCGCTTTCTCTCCCCTCCTATTGCAGGCTCATCTGCTTTTCTTAAGTCTGAGCATCTCTACTCACGCTACTCATGGTCCCTCCTCTGCAGCTCAGCCCCTTATCTCACTGCGACTACCACTGCGAAGGCATTTCTGCCACTTTCCCTCCACCCTGCACCCTCCTTCTCCTCATCTCCATGCCAGAGACCTCTCACACTGTGGGACAGTTGTCGTTTCCTATTTATATTAGCTACTTCTTTCTGTTGAGGATTTCCCTCCAGTCTCTTGGGGAGACAGAGTATTGGCAGGAATCTAGTCTCTTCTCAACTGTGTGCCATTGGCTGTTCCTCACAGAGAAAGAAAGGGGTGAACCAGACACCTTCCTGCAGGAGCCTGGGAGTCCCTTGGTTACATGGAGCAATACTTCCACAGGGTGGCTCTTTTGCCACTTCCTGTTTATACGAACTCATCCTTTCCTGTGTCTCCAGGCCCTGTCCTTGCCCTACTTCCCGAGTTAACAGGAATGTTATCTGAGATTAGGAGTAACAGGCAATGTTGTTGCTCAGTTGCTAAGTCGTGTCCAACTCTTTGTGACCCTATGGACTGCAGAACACCCAGCCTCCCTGTGCTTCACCGTCACCTGGAGTTGGCTCAATAGGCAGTGAGCTCCCTACAAATAGATTACTGACCTTCATCTTATAAAGCTTGGGAAGATGGAAGTGGTACCACGGATTTGTATTTTGCATTAAAACCAAACAGAAACAAATACTAGATGTCATATCTTTAATGAGTTAGATTACCTCTGGCTGGCCTATTTGAAATATTAAGTGTATTCCTCATTTCTAATCACTGACTGACTGTTTTGCATACATGAGAAAGGTAACATGCCAAAAGATGGACAGGAATGGTACATAATGGAGTGGGATTAGTGATGATTCTTAGGACTAGTTGATGACAATACTTTCTTTAATCTTGTGACACAGTCTATGCCGTCACACACTACACAGGTACCCGATTCTGTCTCCATTGTCCTGTGGGCGCCCAGAGGCACCTTTGCCTGTCCACAGAATACAAAGGTCTGCCACAGCTCTCCAGTTTCTCGGTCACTGGCTCCCTGACATGACCCAAACACCTGGGCAAGTCTCCCTTATGTTCCTGGCCTGCATCTAAACGTTTGGCTTCATTTCACTTTTTCCTTTCCCTATAAGAGAAAGAAAAGGCATTTGGCTCACACACACAAGAACAGATGTGAGGACTCCGGGGAAAAGAGGAGAGAACAGCTTTGACACTGGAGAAAGTCAAGGGCATCTGGGCATTCATTCCCAGGATGCCAGGACAGCAGCAGGTACACAGACCGCCCCTAGTTTGTCTCTCGGAAAGCATCTTAGCAAAGAGGATCCAAGAGCATCCCTGAAGCCACTTCCTCCACCCACACACTGGTGCACGGCTACAAATGAACGGGAGCTCAGACCACGGGGCCATCTGCCCCCAATGCTTAGAGCATCCGCCCTACATTCGCAGGAGCATGATCAGCCTGTTTTGCTGGAGGAAGGTTGGGCACCATATACAGAGCCACAAGTGAGCTGGGATATTGGATGACTCATCTCCGTGGCTGCATGAGACTGCATCACCCTTCATTGCACCACTGATTCAGCCCTTCCCAGAACTCACTTGGGGCACAAACTTTCTGAGACAACAGCCTTGGAGGCAAGAACTTCACAGCACTCTTCTACTCCATCCTAACTGCATTTGGAAAGGGACAAGCAAACCCATTATCCCCCCAAACAAGAATGCAGGTGCTACGAATGTCAAACACAAATGCTCTCAAAAAAGAAGTGCTAAAGGAAAGCAGGCATCTGCATGGCCAGTCCAGGGTAGCTATGAAGTGCCTGCTGGATGCTGGGTTGTCAGAAACCTGATTCCTTTTCCATGGTATAATTCTGAGGGGCTGAACATGAACCCATTTTACAGATGAGGAAACTGAGACTCAGGAAAATGAAACAACTTGTCCCAAATGAATCCAGATAGTGAGTAGTAGAGCCAGGAGAAAGGCTGTCATTGCCATTCCCGTGGGTTCTATCACCAGCAGCATTCCCCTGGGAAGTGCTCAGAGGACCAGGTACCATGGCTGTTTCCCCAGTCCTCCATTTACACATCCGAGCAGGGCAGAGAGCAGAGCATACGTTTCTTTGGCCCCAGGACCTGTCTTCCTCCGGCTTTAGAGGTGGTTCGTGGCATGGCTGACAGCTGTGAGGTAGGACACAGGAGCCTGTGCCGTCCGCGGATGCGGGTGTTAGGGTGTGAGGGACGCCTTGGAAAGCTGATGCAGACTCATGGGCAGTAACCGTCCAGTGACACATTATCCACCCTTGACCCTCACAAAGCAGAGCTCGGCATCCCAAATTTTAGCTCCTACGGTCATCTTCACAAAATGAAAACGCATCGCCACAGGTAGCCTGAATCCTGGCTACAGAGATCCATTGTTATGCACTAGGCCAAACCACAAGGTGCAACAGTAAAATCTAGACCAGCTACGGAGAGAAGGACAATTTTACAGTCTGCTCGTAGGAATGTGGCTGGCGTGTTTCTGGAACGGCAATGCGGTAGGGAGAGTCAAATGCTTTTAAAATGTGCATATGTAGCAAATCTACCCCTAGGGATTCACTCTAAGGAATTAGTTTCAGAAAAGATGTTTGTACAAAGAGTCTCAGGGCACTGTTTAAACTAACAAGAATTGGAAACAATTTAAATGCTCAACAATTGAGAATCAGCTAGGTAAATGATGTGTTAGATCAGGGAATATTATGTTACCGTTACTATGCTGTTTTAAAAGAACATACCCTGCTAGGAGAAACAACTACCCATGGGGAAGAAGAATCAGCTTGGGTTCTGGACTCCAACCATATGGATACAAATACCAACTCCACTTTTGCTGGCTGTGTGAGTGCCAATAAGATGCTTAACATCTCTGAACCTCAGTTCCCCCGGATGGAAAATGGTCCATACTTCAGAGTTAGGATGATGACTAAATCCCTCAGTAAATGCAACATGCTTAGGGTTTTACCTGGCATAAATGGTAACCAGTATTATATTTGGTGAAAAAAGAATCTGTGCAATAGAGTACTTACATTATGATATCCTTTTAAAATTATCTAAGAACTAACTTTTGTTATTCAGTTGCTTAGTCGTGTCCAACTCTTTGTGACCACATGAACTGCAGCACACCAGGCTTCCCTGTCCATTACCAACTCCCGGAGCTTGCTCAAACTCATGTCCATTGAGTCAGTGATGCCATCCAACCATCTCATCCTCTGTTGTCCCCTTCTCTTCCTTCCCTCAGTCTTCCCCAGCATCAGGGTCTTTTCCAATGAGTCAGTTCTTCTCATCAAGTGGTCAACTATTGGAGCTTCAGCTTCAGCATCAGTCCTTCCAATGAATACTCAGGATTGATTTCCTTTAGGATGGACTGATTTGATCTCCCTGCTGTCCAAAGGACTCTCAAGAGTCTTCTCCAACACCACAGTTCAAAAGCATCAGTTCCTCAGTGCTCACCTTTCTTTATGGTCCAACTCACATCCATGTCTTTCTCCATGACACTGGAAAAACCATAGCTTTGATGGTATGGATATTTGTCAGCAAAGCAATGTCTCTGCTTTTTAATACGCTGTCTAGGTTGGTCATAGCTTTTCTTCCAAGGAGCAAGCGTGTTTTAGGTTCATGGCATGATTTTGGAGCCCAAGAAAATAAAGCCTTTCACTGTTTCCATTGTTTCCCCATCTTTTTGCCATAAAGTGATGGGACTGGATGCCATGATCTTAGTTTTTTGAATGCTGAGTTTTAAGTCAGTTTTTTTCACTCTCTTCTTTCACCTTCATCTTTATGGAGAATCAAAACCAAGTATCAAACACTGTCTTTGGGTCTTTTAGACTTTCTTTTAGTCTCCGGTGCCTGATGCTTTCTGCAGCTCAGTGAACATTTCTTTGTGGTTCCAGCTGCTGAAGAGGGTCATTTTAGTGATCCAGCCTCCATCATAGAGCACAGGGCAGTGCAAAGAGTGGGATTCTGGATGAAGGCATATCCCGGCTCTTTGGTGAACCTACAGTGTGTGTGTTAGCTGTTCGGTCATGTCCAGCTCTATGCAACAACATGGACTGAAGCCCACCAGGCTTCCCTGTCCATGGCCTTTTCCAGGTAAGAATACTGGACTGGATTGCCAAGCCCTCCTCCAGGGGATCTTCCTGACCCAGGGATGGAACCCAGGTTTCTTGCACTGCAGGTGGACTCTACCATCTGAGCCGCATGGGAAGCCTGGCGAACCTATAGACCTGGGGCTGATAATCACTTCCTAGAGGACTATTCTGAGGATGAAATTACAGGAGACAAGGCACTGTGCCTGGCACACAGAGAGGAGCCAACACAAGCCCCTCCTTCTCCTCTGGCCGCCCCCAGCTTGATGTTGAAGATCAGTAACACATCTTTCCTCCCACCTCCACCCCTCCTGCCAATCATTCCTCTACCCTGGCTAAGTCAGCAGCATGATCTGTGTGGGGTGTGTGTGTGCCCGTGAGGATGTCTGTGCATGAACATACGCATGTGTGGAACTTTGTGTGCACACACGAGTGTGCGTGTGAGCACCACAGACCCTAGGGAAGCAGCAGAGAGCTGAACTCAGATGGAGAGTTCAGCACCTAGAGACCAAATGGAGTTTAGAAAAAGGAGATCTTCAGCTGGAGACATCTCGATGGTCTCTCAGCACAGAAGGAAGAGGCCTCCAAAATGACGTGAAAATGTAAGGCAGACACTCAGCAGGACCCTAGGAAGTGTTCCCATGCCTCCTCAGGAGACTGCAAGGAAACCTGCTACCCAAGGAGTGAAAGACGATGACCCTTCACCTGGACCAGCCCTGGAACAGAACCAACAGGCAAAGGAGGGCAGGTTCAGTGGAGAGGAGGGGTGGCTGGGAGGAGACAGCAGCTGGGTTCTCCCCCGATTCACGCCACGGCCGCTTTCCTAAAGCATCCGCAGGGTACAAAATCAATTCAGCTCTTGGCTTCAGACCAGAGTGAACAGGATGGAGCTGACAATGAGATAACACAACCCAAGGGGCAGCAAGAGCATCTGGTGGGGAGACGTCCTGGGTGTGCACGTGTGTGTGGCCACGAGCACAGGCCTGGGCCCTGAGGTTTTGTCTTGGTGGTCGGTCGAGTGAGGCTGCCCCTTGCCTGGGTGAGAGGACCAAGATGACAGAGCCACCCCAGGGCAATCGCAGCAGAAAACAGCTTCTGATGGCTAGGCAGGAGGTCTGCAAAATGATTTCTGCCAATGATTGCCTTCCCGCTTCTTATACTCCTATGTTCTAGAGTGATACAGAATAGTGAGGAGCAGAGCTAGAGGCGGAGAGAACGCCAAGTCCCTTCTCAGGCCATCAATGCTCTCACCCTAACATTACCTTCTCTTGGATTCCTCAACTTCCTTTACAGAATCTTCAACTCCATTTCATAGAAAGCGTGGCATGGTATGTGGGTGAGAGCAAGGGTCTGGAGATGAGCAGAACAGCCTTTTTTCTATTGTCCTTGGCCAGGCACCTGAACCCTCTTTGCCTGAGTCACCTCGTCCAGGAGACAGGAGTAGCAATCCCCACCTTCTCACACGAAGAGACAGCATAGAAAGTGTCTGAGGCAAAGGAGCTTGAACAACAAGACATTATCCTTGTGATCACGAAAATGATCACCGGCATCATCCTTACAACTTAAAGTTTGCATTCTCATTAAATGCAGTTGCCTCGGGGAAAATAACATTTGAAATTGTCCTCAGTCACCAGCCTGGTAAATTAGAAAACCTGTAAGATGGGGTCACACTCTTACTAACTCACTATCATTTTGTAAAACTGGAAAATGAATCCAGACAGTCCTTAAGATCTTCTCCAGCTTTAACATCCTCCAAGTTTATAATACAGACCAGTGGTTCTCAGAGAGTGCTCCCTAGACCAAGAGCTTCAGCATCACCAGAGAAATGTAAATTCCCAGACTCTATTCCAGACCCACTGAATAAAAGACCCTAGGAGTGGGGACCACCAATCTGTCTTAATAATCTCTCCAGGTGACCCTGGTGTGTGCTAAAATTGGGATCCAATGATAGAAACCTCAGTGAAACGAATTTCTGATCTTCTCTTGAGAGTAGGTTTAAGAAGGAAAAGACTATTATGGCTCACTCTTGCCTGGAAAATCCCATGGACGGAGAAGCCTGGTAGGCTGCAGTCCATGGGGTCTCACAGAGTCGGACATGACTGAAGCGACTTAGCAGCAGCAGCAGCAGGGTCTTGAGCAAGAGCCCAAAATGGAAGAAGGAATCACACAGGGTTGAGACCAAGATTACTAAAAGCAAACATTAAAGGAAAGTCACACTTTACATCTTCTTCCAGAAAAGCATTCTACTTGATGCCTTCCCATCCATTCTCTTCTAAAATAGTTCAGGATAAACTTCCACAGTACAAACTGTGTCCATTTCTCAAGGAAATCAAGACTCAGAGAAGACTGCCCAAGACTACAGAACCAGCCACTCTGGCACAGCATCTTCCCAGGTCTCCTTGGCCACAAGTGGCCTACCCTTATCCCACATCAAAAGTTCATCAGTAGCCCAAGAGGCATCTAGAGCTCCCTGAGCAGCTGGCTTCTATCAGATTGCCAGATTCTGGACAAACTTTGCTAATGATGTCTACCTTCAGCACCTGACCTTATGGAAGCTTTATAGCTGTTTTCCCATTTAGGGCCTTTAGCACTCTAGGCAGAAAGAATCTTAGTGAACCAAGTACTGTCTCAGTGGGAGAAGGTTTCTCACATCTCCCACGGAGGAGAAGCTGGTTTGGTACCAAGGGAAAAAGAAAAGCCCTAATTTGGAAGAATCAATAGCTCCTTCTTCAGAAGTCTGAAGTTGTACACCATCAGCAAAACTGGGGTCACAAACAACCTTCTCAGCAGGCCAAAGGGACACATCAATTTTCAGTGGTTTGTCAAAACTTTAAATTGTCCCAACACCATGGTAAACAACAATCTAATCTGAGTTATTCCATGGGAAAGATTAAGGATGATCTAAAGAAAGAGTAATTTGGTTTGCTTAGATACTGAACAGATTAGGAAGAGACAAGAATACAGAATGAGAAGGAGAAAAGGGAAACAACCCAAGAATGCATGAACCCATGCAGCACAGAGAACAGGCATCCATGAGATCAAATATTCCATGAAGAAGCCCAAAGATAGGGCCTTGAAATACTCCCTATGTGCACACAGGCATGAACACACACACACGGAAGGATGTGAGCCCCTTGGCCATGCATGTCCTTTTCACTGCCCTAGCATAATGTCTGGCATACAGTTGGTCCTGAATAAACATGTGTAAAGTGGTAAATGCAGAATTTGAAGGCATGACTACTAGAATCTGAGAAGCCTGGGTACTTGAAGCAGGCTGCACTGGCTATGTCCTGTCTGCCCCTCCTTGTCTGCCCTCCACCCTTCCTTCTCCTGCAACGTCCTTCAGAGGCTGATTTCATGGAGGGTATCAGTGGTTACCTTGGCTTCTGGCTAAGAGTCACTTCCTAAGATTCAAGAATAAGTCAAATACTGACATTATTAAAACACCAATCATGCCAGTAAGTACTGTTCACTGAAGCATATGTTCTCAGATTTGAGAGGGCCTGAGGATCCCCTCAAAGGCATGTTCAAATATAGATGATTAGCCTCCCCTCAACATCCTTTCTCCAGCTTCTGATTCATTAGGTCTAAAGTAGGGACCATGAATTTCATTTCTACATGTTCCTGGATGAGGCTGATGCTAAAGGCCCAAAGAACACCCCTGGAAAACTACTAGGTTAAAATTCACTCTACAAGGCTTTGTACTCATCCATTCACATCACCTCTGGACTTTACAATAAATCTGGGAAGAGCCAGTATTATTATTCCTGCTTTTTTCAGATGAGATAACTTTGCTCAGGAGTAAGTTAACTTAGCCAAGATCTCATCTCTGGCACAAACCCAGTTCTCGTTAACTCAGACCCCACACTCTTCCCTGGATGCTATGTGGTCTTAACTGAGCACTTGACCCCACCGAGACAAAGTGCCAGTGAGATTTCATGAAGCTGCACCCTGAGGCCAGCCTGTATTTGCTGTCTGCAGTCACATCTTGGTGTTTCTTTAGCCATAAAGGGTCTTTGGGAACTGGCAACTCAGACTATAAAGGACGAGGAGGGAAGCAGTAAAATTGTATGTGATCACGATTCATATTAAAAACTATCCTTTAATTGGTTCAGAGACCATCCCAGCAGGGCTTATGTTGAAGAGCTGTCTCATTCTCTAATCCCATTTGTAGCTAAGGATTCCTTTATGGCCTTTGCTAAAATGTCAGCCTTGAGGGAGAGAGAGAGAAAAAGGCTCTCACAACAGCCTCTCACACTTTGAGGAGCCACAGAAGAGGTCACGTCCTGAGTGAAAAGATCCAGATGGACTCCCCTCCCTCACAGAACCAGCTCTAAGCTCTGCTTATCAGGAGGTACAGCTTTGTAAAGTCAAAGAATCAGAAAGATGAACCACTAGAGGGGCTTGCAGGGGCACGGCCCTGATAGAAGACAACTGCATGGTCCAGGGACGCTGAGCACTCACTCCAAAGGGTAGCAATGCCTACTCATCACATCCCCACATCACCAACTGAGGTCTGAGACCAGGGCTGCAGGGAAAGCTTCACGACTCCTTCCATGTGAAGATGCTTCAAATATTAGAAATACCAAATTTCACTGCTGAGAGCGCTCTTTACCAGGCTCCTCACCACTCCTGTTTCCTCTGTCTGAGCCTTGGAAGGCATGCTTTTCTGAGCTCTTACTGTTATCACTCTTCCTGATTTGAGTTAATCCACCTCTTATTTCTCTCTCTCTGCCTCTCCTTGTCCATTTCTGTTTATGTGTATCACACACACACACACACATTCACACGCTAAAATTTTTAAATTAAAGGTTCAAAGCCAATCTAAGTATCTCTATGTCAGAGAGTAAAGAGACTCCATCAGAGGTTCCCATCACAGTGGAAACAACTGCTTATACCCAAAAAGGTTTTTTGTTGTGTTTTTATTTTGTTTTTTAAACTGAAGAATAGTCGATTTGCAATGTTGTGAGTTTTGAGTGTACAGCATTGTGAGTTCGTCCTTTGTTTGGTTTTTGAAGATTATATTCCATTGAAGGTTATTACAGGATATCGGGGGTAACTGGTATGGTCCCTGTACTACACAGTAAATCCTTGTTGCCTACCTATTTTATGCATGGTAGTTTGTATCTGTTAACCCCATACTCCTAATTTGTCCCTCCCCGATTCTCTCCCCTTTGGTGACCATGTTTGTTTATGTCTGGGAATCTATTTCAGTATTGCACATACATTCATTTGTATTTTTTTAGATATTGCACATAAATGATGTCATACAGCACTGTGTCTCTCTGACTTATTTCACTGCACATAATATTCTCTGGGTCCCTCCATATTGCTGTAAGTGGCAATATTTCATTCTTTTTATGGCTGAGTAATATTCTATTATATATGTAAATACATGGAGGCAGAAAGAGTGTAATAATCTTCAGGCAAATTGTTTAAACTTTGAGTTTTACATTTCTTATCTTCAAAATGGAAATATCACAAGATGCCCTCAATGGTGAAAACAAAGTGTATGAACGTAATATTGCACATAGTAATTTCTTAATAAATGTTATTTTCCCTCCTCTCTTCTCTTTCTTTGTTCTTGGACAAACAACATTATACCAAGAAAATGGAAATAAAGATAAGGTAAACAAAAACTGCCAACAATTTGACTGACACAATAAATCAAAAATTGTTCTCACCAGCTACAGCTTCTGGATTTTAATGTAATCAAAAACAAAACAATTCAGTTCAAAATACAAAAACTTAAGTCATAAAACTCAAAGCCATAATATTCAGTGGAACACATAGAATGGAATCAGCCCACATTTATAGCTAGCACTAAGGTGAAGTGTATGAGACCTGGGTACAAAGCAAATTACGGGTCAGAGGAAATCTGAAGAATAAAATCAGGTTTAGGGGGAGTGAACATTCTCCCACCCTTCTAATGAGGATTGAAAATAATCAGCGTTAGCATGATGGCGCGGATATTGGTTTGATTCCAGAGCTTACCCTACCAAATTATAAAAATTGCAAAAGAAAGTAATTGAGGAATTCATAACGAGATTTGCTTGGCAGTGTTCAAAATCCAAAGCAAAGTAATTTTATAAAGAAGGCACAGAGGGGGCTTTCCTCAATCTTTGCACTGTATTATCCCAAACCAATCATCATCCAACAAAATTAAGCTGCAGGGCATTAAGAGGGGGACAACTTACTCAATCGTATGGAAACCTGCTTCAGGAGACCGACTGAACACCTGCCCTCCCCACCCTTCCTCACCCCTTTTTGCTCTCCCTGCAACTAGATCCCAACAGTCCTGCTCTTTCTTCTTGAAGAAAGATGCCCATGGGTGTATTTCCGAATACTATCATTTCTTTTTCACTTACTGATTATTTATTTTGTTGATTTTTTAAAAAGATAGAGCATTTGGATGCCCACGTGTGTTGCCGCTGCACCTACCTCTACTCTAGGCCCTGGGACAACACATGAGTAAGAGACAGGCCTGACGCGATGGAGGCTCAGAGTCCAGACAGCATGCGACAGAGCAGGGCTCTGAGGATGGGGCGGTATCTGATGTGCCTGGACTCTGGGAGGCACAGGGTGTTGGGGAGCCCCTGACCCTGCCCTGAGAAAGGAGGAGCTTCAGTGGGGGTCAGGAAGAGCAAATGCTCCTGCTGAGGCCAGGGAGATAACCAAGAGTCAGCCTGGCCAACAAGGAAAGGAAAGGCTTTCCAAGCAGGAGAATCCTGGGTGTATAGAGCAGGGGAGAGGAGAAGAAACCGCTCAGGCTTCCTGTGATGAAGACACTAGGTAAGTGGAAGTAGGAGCTGAGGCTTCATTCTGATCATGCATGGCTTCCATATTTTGCAGCGTGTCACACAGGAGCTAGAGTGAGAAAAGTATTGAGTTCAAACCCTGGGTTCGATATTGACTCAAACTTGGTTTTCAGAAGGTCCCTTGCCCTCTTTAAACCCTAGTTTCCTAATTAATAAACAAGTTGTCTAGAAGTCCAGTTCAGCTAATTTAATGCCTGGAAAAAACTTAAATTCCCACCCTTGATCCATCCCAGGCTTCTTTAATGGTAGTCATTACTATTAAATTAACCTTCTGATTGTTCAAACACTGATGCAAGGCCCCAAAGGAAGGAAGGAAAACTCTGGGTAAAGTAAGAAAGGAAACACATTTTTTGAAATAACATACCGTACTAAACCAGCCTTTGTTAAAGCTAACTCAGTTTAAAGAGGAAAGCATCAACCACACTCTTACATATTAACTGAGCTCAGCATTACTAAATGAGTTGCTGCTGCTGAGTTGCTTCAGTCGTGTCCGACTCTGTGCGACCCCATAGATGGCAGCCCACTAGGCTCCCCCGTCCCTGGGATTCTCCAGGCAAGAACACTGGAGTGGGTTGCCATTTCCTTCTCCAATGCATGAAAGTGAAAAGTGAAAGTGAAGACACTCAGTCGTGTCCAACTCTTAGCAACCCCATGGACTGCAGCCCACGAGGCTCCTCCATCCATGGGATTTTCCAGGCAAGAGTAATGAATGAATAAATGAGTGAATGAAAAACTCAAATGTTTAAAGAGCAAACAATTGTGTACTCATGTTTTTATGTACATCAATTCTGATTAATAAACAAAGGTAGGTATCTAACCATCTATTCAGTTTCCTCAAATGCACCAAAATTCATGAATTTTGCTTAATGTAGGCCAAGGAAAAAGTGAGTTGAAGAAAAAGTGATTTCTTTTCCATTCAGTCCCCAGAGCAATAAAGCAAAATAAGGTCAAAATACATATATACCTATATGAAGAGAAAGAGAAAGAAATTTTTATAAATCACAATAAAGGATTTTAAAAGTAGAAAAATACCAATTTATAAAAAGACTTTTCCTACTAAAGATAAATCCACAAGGATTTAATGGGAAAAAAAAAAAACACTGAAGCTTGTATTCTTTTGATCCCCAAGATAGAATGTAATTTATTCAAAGCTGTGCTTCTGGCAATACTCAGTAATATTTTGTTGAGAGCTTTAAATGTTTATATCCCTTTTTGACACCATGTTTCTACTTTTGCGAATTTGACTTCAGGAAATAAATAAAGTAACTGAACAACCATTAGGCAATAAGGTGCTCATTATAGTGTTATTTGTAATTTGTGAAAAATTGTAATACTTTTTAATTGTAATTGTAATACTCAAGAAGGAAATGTTTAATTTTACATATATTTGATGAAATATTAAGTAGCCACTAAAATGGTTTTTAAAGTTTTACAACAGTATTAGAAAGTGTAGGATAAAATATATTTTCTCTAACATAATTATCCAAAATATTTACAGAGATTTGAAAAGACTTTCCAGAAATACAAGAGTTCCTAGAGCCTTGTTTAGGTGGTTGAACAATATACATTTGATTGGTTCTTTTCTGTTTATTTTTAGAAATATTCTAACCTTTTAAAAATGGTGATATTTAAATGATATATATTTTCAAATTATAAATGTATAATCTAATATCTCCTTTCAAAGCCTCTTACTTTAAATGTTGGCATGGATTGGGGGATATTTCATCTAAGTGCCCTTGGAACTGGGTCGGACCACAGATTTAAAGGGGCTTCCCTTGTGGCTCAGCTGGTAAAGAATCCTCCTGCAGTGCGGGAGATCTGGGTTCGATCCCTGGGTTGAGAAGATCCCCTGGAGAAGAGAATGGCTACCCACTCCAGTATTCTTGCCTGGAAAATTCCATGGATAGAGGAACCTGGTGGGCCACAGTCCAGGGGGTTGCAAAGAGTCAGTCATGACTGAGCAACTAACACTTTCACTTCACAGATTTAAATCATGTGAGGAAGGCTCAACTGTATTACAAGATCAAGACACTCAGAACTCCGCTGGAGACCCAGAGAAGGGGTTCTGCAGATAGCAACTGTTAAACAAGGAAACTTCCACTGCCGTCATTCTCCTACAAGGAAACTACACATTTAGTAGAAATAAAAATGGGTTTTGTTCTCATGGGATTCCACTCTCCTTTCTGCCTCTCTGGTTTCCCTTATTTTTTCTATGTATTTGATTTCCTGCTTGTCAGTTTTCTCTCACATTCTCACATTTGTGTTTTCAAAACTGAAAAGGAATTGAGGAATCTGGATTGTAATATGTAGGTACATGGCAGGACTACCTTAGGAAGCTTTCCTAACCTCACTAAGCAGAATAAATATTCGATTTCTGTTCTCCTATCCTTTTCACACTGAATCACAGCCATTTTTTTTATCCTTCAGAACTCAATAGGGATACCTTGAAAAAAAAAAAAAAAAGCAACAGCTAAGTCCAATGCTTTATATTCTGAACTCGATGCTAATGAAAACACAGCATATAAAAGTTCATGGAAAAAGTTGAGCTAAAACAGTGCTTAGAGGAAGATGTATAGCTTTAAATACTTGTATTGGGCTTTCCTGGTGGCTCAGTAGTGAAAGAATACACCGGCAATGCCGGGGACTTGCAGGCGATGCGGGCTCAGTCCCCAGGTCAGGAAAATCCCCTGGAGGAGGAAATGGCAACCCACTCCAGTATTCTTGCCTGGAGAATCCCATGGGCAAAGAAGCCTGGCAGGCTACACTCCATGGTCCCTAAGAGTCAGACACAACTGAGCGTCTGAGCATGAAATGGAGCAGGACCATATGGTCCTTGCCTCTCCACCCTGTCCTCTGCCTGCCTTTTGCCAGTGGAAAACTTTAGTCAAAAAATAAGTTTAATCAGAGAAGTGAGAAATGCTGAAACAAAGGAAAACAGTCAAAGGAAACTAAATGATAATGCCGTGGTCATAAAGAATAGTAAGACCTTCAGTTCTTTCTCAAGGGCTCTAGGCAATATTCTGAGCACATCCCGTGGGCTGCGTATAGATACCAGAACACCAGGCGGAGAAGTTAACTACACGATGGCCAGACTGAACCCAGGACACGAGCTGCCACAGTTCTGAGAACCGACCACAAAGAAATGGGAACAGACGGACCCCAGAGCTGATGATGAACTGTGTCTAAAACAGCCAAGACGATGCCAGTCAGAGCACTGATGACCAATTTGAAGATGACTGTTAGAGATGATTGTGCTGTTCCTGCATGTAGCCCGCTCCCCTCTCTGTCCATAAAAGCTCTCACCCCCTGCTTCCCAGGAGTGGGGGAGTCGGCCTTTGGACAGATGTCTGCCACCCTCCCCCCTGCCAGTTGCCAGCATCAGAGATAAAGCAAACTTTCCTTTCCACCAGCCTGGCCTGTTTACTGGCTTTTGAGTGATGAGCAGCCAGACACCCCCATGCATACCTTTCGGTAACAAGCACAGACACAAGAAAAAAAATTACCAAAAATCTGAATCAATAAGATAAAACAACTGAGAAAAGTCAATAATATCAAAAGTTGATGTTTTAAAAGGAAAAACTATGTTTACATATTTAAAAACTCAACAGTGTAAGGTTATAAGTCTCCTTCCAAATATCTATAGATTCAATGTAATAGCTATCAAAAATCTCAAGTTTTCTCAAGGAAATTGACAAGATGATTATAAAATTTAAATGGAAGTGCAAAAGTTCTAGAACTCTCCAAATATTCTTAGTTGAAAGCACAGTCTGATTTAAAGAACTATCATAAAGCTATAGCGATTAAGACTTTTTATTAGCATAAGAATAGATCAGTGCAACAGAAAAGAGAATCTAGAATCTAGAAACAGACCAACACATATGCCCAACTGATTTTCAATCAAAGCATCTAGTCATTTGTTAATTAAATATAAGTATTTTAAATAAATGGTGTAAGAACATGTAAATATAATCTGTGGCTTCCCAGGTGGCTCAGTGGTAACGAATCCTCCCACCATGCAGGAGACACAGCTTTGACCCCTGGGTCAGAAGATTCCCTGGAGGAAATGGCGATCCACTCCAGTACTCTTGCCTGGAAAATCCCATGGACAGAAGAGCCTGGTTGGCTACAGTCCATGGGGTCACAAAGAGGCAGACATGACTGAGCGACTGAACAAGCACTCGCGCACCAGAAATTCATCAAGTGCCTCATGTCCTCAGTCGCACGGCCGTGTCCAACTCTTTGCAACCCCATGGACTGTAGCCTGCCAGGCTCCTTGGCCCATGGGATTTTCTAGGCCAGGATACTGAAGCGGGTAGTCATTTCCTCCTCCAGGGCATCTTCCCAACCCAGGAATGGAACCCATGTCTCTTGTGTCTCGTGCATTGGCAGGCTGGTTCTTTACCACTAGCGCCACATGGGAAGCCCACCAGAAATTCATACTGGTTGCTGTTGAGGTCAGGGGGAGACGTTTCTAGAAAGTAACATGAGAAAACTTTTGAAGATGATGGAAATGTTCTACACAGTTGGCCCTCTGTATCTGTGGGTTCTGCACTGTGAAGTCAACCACTGTGTATGATGAAAATTATGAAAAAAAAATTACAGAAAATCCCAAAAAGAAAAACTTGAATTTGTTGCTTGTTGGCACTGATTTGCATTTTATTTACATTGTATTTACAACTATTTACATATCATTTACATTGTATTAGGTATTGCAAGTAACCTTATAATGACTGATGATTATTTAAAGCATACAGGAGGATGCTTCCAGTTATATGCAAATACTACCCATTTTATATAAGGGTCTTGAATATCCATGAATTTTGGTATCTGCAGTGTCCTGGAACACATTCCCCTCAGATACTGAAGGATGACTATATCTTGTTTTGGAGTGGTGATTACACAATTGTATACATTAGTCTAAACCCATGAAATAAACACTTAATGTACGTGAGTTTTATTGTTTGTCAATTATACCTCATAAAAAGACTAAGTGCTGTTTGTCTTCATATTTTTATCATGCTCTTTTTCTAATATATAGTAAGTGCTAAGGCAATTTGCGGACATCTACTCAATGTCAGCTGTAGCACCGGAGTCCACACTGGACACTGTACCAGAAGTGGAACCACTCTTGCACTGGTAAACACAACTAATCTGGGCAGGCTTGTCTTGGTCTCACAGGTAGCCCAGAGAGGTGGATTCTCTTGACCAAAGCCACTGTCCACTGGTGGACAGTGGAACTTAAATTCACATCTCCAAGCTCTTAGGTGGAAACTATTCAAATTACATGTCTTGAATAGATGAATTAGCGAATAAATGGACAAAGAGATCATTGAACTTGCAAAAAGGATATAGTGCCTTTTGAACAAGTGCAAAAGAATAGAGATGGATGATTATCCAATGTGAGTGTCTGAGAAGAATGAGGCATCTGGAATCCCCAATCTGCATTGACTTGGAAGCAGGAAAAGGACAAAACATGTGTCTTGGGGCCTGCCTACAAGGCCTACTGCTGCTAACAGAGTTGCTGGTTTCCACTGTACAGGGCTGCCTAGTTTGTATCAGCCCTTTTTGTTGCAGGTGCAGGGGGGCGGCAGGGAGTGAGGTCAAACCTGCATCAAGGGTCCCCGTCATTGACTTGACAAAGTCTTCCTCACCATGGAACCCAGCATCTCCCAAACACAAAGTGTCGTCCCAGATAAGCCTCTTCCTGCTCCTCCATAAGGACATCCAATATGCCATGGAACCAAGATGCTTCCTCACGTCTCTCCTTCCAAATGTGGGGCATCAAAATTCCTGATCCTCCCATGGAAGACTGTAGTACTTCTAAGGACCACCTTTTCTGCCATAAGGTATGGTCCCTGACACTCAGTGAGGAGTGTACACAATGAGAGCATCCCCCGTCACAAAGCAGAGAGCCCCAGGAAAGAAATAAAGGGAGGAGTTGATGGGTGATACCCACATGCAATCTGGCGCCAGGGCAAGCATTAGATCAGTGTGGAAATAAATAAGATTTGTGAGCCCGTTTTCTTCCTGTATTTGCATTCACACTTTATGACCTCAGCGATATTTACTGAGTGGAAAAAAACCACCTTCTGTTACGATTGCTTGACTCCACAGTGACTTCCCTCAGAAAAATACTGTCTCCAGCCACAGGCTCTGAAACTGGCTACTTGTCTATTTATTCAAAGAGCCCAGTGAGCTGTGAAGATTGACATTTAAACTATTAAACTATATTCTATTTGACAATGTTATTAAATATTAGGTCTGATTTATGAAAAGTCTTAATAAATTGGCAGCCTGGGTCAGCCCTGGCACTGCACAGAAACTGTGTTATGGCTGGATGTTACTTGAGAGAGTTGATCAAGCTCAAGAAAAATAAAGTCCCACCAACAACATTTAAAGTCTGATTTCATGTGACATAGTTATTATCATATACATTCAAACCACTTGCCGGCTCCATTCTGCATCCCAGAGTTTCTCTAATTGATCTTTTTAACAATTGGGAAATCAAAAGATACAACTGCAGACCTAAATAACTTCTGCTATGTCACATGGAAAGAGAGGTAAGGCTTTTACACATGGGAGCCAGCCATATATCTTGCTGCTTTGGTGTAAAAGAGGAAGGGAAATAGAAGCGCAAGCCAACGGTATGCAAGGAGGGTGCGGACACGTTGGTTACGGGAACGGCGATGTAACCCTGTGGCGAGAGGCAAGGCTGGGGCGAGATATGACTGCACTCTGGCTCCCTCACATTGCTGCGACCTTGAACAAGCCACTTAATCTCCCTGAGGGCCAGTCCCATTTCTCCATGATGGAGATGATGACAGTCAAGTAGTTCTGTTTAGGGTGAGAAGAATAATATATGTAGATCAGAGTGCCTGGTACACAGAGACTGCTCAACAGATTTCAGGGGGAATTAGGCCAGGCCAGGAGTGAGGCTGGGTCCAGAGTAGTGAGGGTGAAGTCTGTGTGCCACCAGAGTTAGGCCTGAAAAGGACAAGAAAGGACACAGCCTGTATGCTACTAGACGGTATGAAACTAGGCGCCTACGTGCTGTTAGATGGTGTAAAGGCAGAGGAGGACTACCTGCTCGACGTGCTCATGCATTCTCAGATGATACAGAGCTTAGATGATGAGCTACTGCATATGTCTATGAGCTATCAAATGACACTAACCTTCAGGAAATATCCCTGGAGCACCCACTGCTCTGGGCTAGGAAGCCTCAAAACGTTTTCTACAAAAGGCCAGGTAATAACTATTTTAGGCTTTGGAGACCATATGGCCACAACCACTCAGCTGTACTTAAGTAGCAGAAAAGCAGCCACAGCCACTGTGTAAACAACCGAGTGTGTGTTCCAATAAAACTTTATTTGTAAAAGCAAGTGATAGGCCAGATTCAGCCCACGGATCATAGTTTGTGCAGGTGGCTGAGGGAAATGAAAGCAGTCTCTCTTTGCTCACCAAGGATCAACAGAAGCTCTTTCCTAACAGGCGGGCCTGAAAGCAACTCTAAAGCTATTTCCCTCGTCCCGCCCATCAAGGAATTCACAGAGGGTAACCTGCTCACTGATAGCACCAACTACACTGCCGATTTATGTGTTTCTGGTCAGTCCAACAACAAACAGATGACTCATTCAGGGACCATCCAGTATTTACTGAGAATTAACGGGCACCAGGCAGGTTTGCTCTGAAAACTGCACACGGTAGGCTTTCAATAAATAAACAGAACTTCTCTCCCCTTCCAAATTGCTTTCTGCTCTCTTCACCAGGGCCCAGAAAGGGCTGCCTCCTCCTTATCTGAGTGATGGCTGGCATGAAAGAATAGGTCACAGTAGCGGGGGCAACCATGACATAATTCCTTTCTCTGGTTCTGATACTGTGCAAAAGTGATCACCTCTTGCTAAGCAATTTCCCACCTAAATTGGTTTCAAGTCATTAAAAGCTGCAGCACTCCCAAGGAAAAAAATAATAGCAGCTCTCTGAGGTTACTCACAATATCAAGCTCCTTGACTTTAGCAGCAATTAGACATTGTTCCACTACCAAGCACTCTCTGGAAATGGACCCAGGTCACCAATGAGTAACTTGAAATTAGAAGTGGGAGCATCCTCCTTTTGCGAAGACAGTGTCCTCTGTTATTCCTTGGGGGCATCCAGTCCTCATCTTTGCCAGGCAGCCTGCACTGCACCCAAGCAAGTTCTGTCTGGGATTTGGAGAAGTCCCGCCTCTCTGAATACCAAGACCATACTCATATTTCCCAGGATGCTGGATTTTTCCTTACAGTTTCTAGATTCAAGATATGACCCTTACCCAGGGCATAATCCTACCTAGTCTAGTTTGCCAGGGATTCACAAGGCATTTGAAGCCATAGTCTGAGGGGTAAGGGCAGTTCCACAAGGGCAGGAGACAGAAAAAGTTTCAGATAAGCATGTAGGCACAGTAGCCACCCAAACAAGCACCTGTAGAAGGAGGGTTTGAGAACGAATCTGAACACTCCTTGCGGTAAAAAATGCAGTGCACTCTAATTTCTGACAGTACTATACACTCAATTATATGACACCAGCTATAAAACCCTTAACATTTGCCTAGGGCTGACAGAGAGTTTGTTTGCCTGTTTTTTTTTTTCCTTAAAGATCCAAATGCAAGAGGGAGATTTGAGACCTCCAAGGCTGGCTTGGGGTTAATAAAAGGAAGGTATCATAAAAGCAACTCTGTACTGGAAAAAGATTAGATTCTGTACCATGAAGTTTTAGGCATTTATAAAGAATCTCTTATTTGCATTTTCCACCACTTATTCTTTAACATTTTTTTTTATTCATGAGTAAGACCCTAAATATCACCAGAGGATGATGTAAATAGGATGATGGGAAGATACTTCTCTGAGGACCCATTTCCAGATTTATTGTGCTCCAGAGGGCTTCACTGGTGGTGTCTGCCTTCCTGATGTATGCCAGGAGTGAGAGGAGGCATGTACCTGAGTGCCTGCTAGGAGAGAAGGGAGCTGGCATGGTCTAGGGGCCAAACTCTGCCTGGCTAGCCTGGAATTATTTATCTAAAAAAATAGGTAGGTGCAAAGAATAAGAATAATCACAAACTTTGGTTCATAATGAGAAATAAAAGACAAAAACAAAAAACCTGTGACTGTACAGCTAACACTGACCCAGACTTCCATCCAATAATATACTTCTCTCTTTCGTCTTGCTCTGACTTTCCCATGTGTAGTAACCACTACCCTGAGTCTTATATTTTACCCTTACTTTGGATATATGTATGCCTGTGTTTTATACATTATGCCAAAGAATGCTCAAACTACCACATAATTGCACTCATTTCACATGCTAGTAAAGTAATGCTCAAAATTCTCCAAGTCAGGCTTCAGCAATATGTGAACTGTGGAATTCCAGATGTTCAAGCTGGTTTTAGAAAAGGCAGAGGAACCAGAGATCAAACTGCCAACATCTGCTGGATCATGGAAAAGGCAAGAGAGTTCCAGAAAAACATCTACTTCTGCTTTATTGACTACGCCAAAGCCTTTGACTGTGCGGATCACAATAAACTGTGGAAAATTCTGAGAGAGATGGGAATACCAGACCACCTGACCTGCCTCTTGAGAAATGTGTATGCAGGTCAGGAAGCAACAGTTAGAACTGCACATGGAACAATAGACTGGTTCCAAATCAGGAAAGGAGTGCGTCAAGGCTGTATATTGTCACCCTGCTTATTTAACTTATATGCAGAGTACATCATGAGAAACGCTGGGCTGGAGAAAGCACAAGCTGGAATCAAGATTGCTGGGAGAAATATCAATAACCTCAGATATGCAGATGACACCACCCTTATGGCAGAAAGTGAAGAAGAACTAAAGAGCCTCTTGATGAAAGTGAAAGAGGAGAGTGAAAAAGTTGGCTTAAAGCTCAACATTCAGAAAATTAAGATCATGGCATCCAGTCCTATCACTTCATGGGAAATAGATGGGGAAACAGTGGAAACAGTGTCAGACTTTATTTTTTGGGGCTCCAAAATCACTGAAGATGATGATTGCAGCCATGAAATTAAAAGACGCTTACTGCTTGGAAGGAAAGTTATGACCGACCTAGACAGCATATTAAAAAGAGAGATATTACTTTGCCAACAAAGGTCCATCTAGTCAAGGCTATGGTTTTTCCAGTGGTCATGTATGGATGTGAGAGTTGGGCAATAAAGAAAGCTGAGCACCGAAGAATTGATGCTTTTGAACTGTGGTTTTGGAGAAGACTCTTGAGAGTCCTTTGGACTGCAAGGAGATCCAACCAGTCTATCCTAAAGGAGATCAGTTCTGGTTGTTCATTGGAAGGACTGATGTTGAAGCTGAAACTCCAATACTTTGGCTACCTGATGCGAAAAGCTGACTCGTTGGAAAAGACCCTGATGCTGGGAAAGATTGAGGGCAGGAGAAGGAGATGACAGAGGATGAGATGGTTGGATGGCATCACCGACTCAATGGACGTGAGTTTGGGTGGACTCCGAGAGTTCGTGATGGACAGGGAAGCCTGGCGTGCTGCAGTTCATGGGGTCTCAAAGAGTCAGACATGACTGAGCGACTGAACTGAACTGAAGAGGTTGCTATGTTGATTGTTATTTTCTATCAGTTGACCCATGTGAAACTGCCTTTAATATTCTTCTTTTGGGCTTCCCTAGTAGCTCAGCTGGTAAAGAATCCACCTGCAATGCGAGAGACCTAGGTTCGATCCCTCGGTTGGGAAGATCCCCTGGAGAAAGGAACGGCTGCCTGCTCCAGTATTCTGGCCCAGATAATTCCACGGACAGGGGCACCTGCAGTCCATGGGGTCACACAGCGTCAGACACAGCTGAGCAGCTGTCACTTTCACTCTTCTTCTACAGTATTTATTAAGATTCACCCACACTATTGCATGCAGCTGTGGTTTAGTCATTTCCCTGCAGGTCTTATTTATTTTTATTTATTTTTTATTTTTTGGGGTTTTTTTTAGATTTTTTTAAAAATTTACTTATTTATTTATTTATTTTTACTTTACAATTCTGTATTGGTTTTGGCATACATTGACATGAATCCACCACGGGTGTACATGCGTTCCCAAACATGAACTCCCCTCCCACAACCCTCCCCACAACATCTCTCTGGGTCATCCCCGCGTACCAGCCCCAAGCGTGCCATATCCTGCATCGGACATAGACTGGCAATTCGATTCTTACATGATATTATACATGTTTCAATGAAACTTGTTAATGCTCCTTCGGACTGCTTCCAGAATCCTGGCCCTGTAAGCAACGCTACCACGGCCTTTCTTTTGTCTGAGGTGCTACAGAGGTTTGTTTGGGATGGACTCATAGGAGTGGAATTGCTGGGTCAGTGGGCATGAAAAACTCCATTTTCTAAGAGAATAACAGTTGGTTTTCAAAGTAGCAGTACTGAGTACCCTCCCACCAGCAATTAACCACCTGTTACTCAGTCCTCTCCACCACCTCTCCTTTGGGGCAAGTCTAATTGATACAAAGTGATATACCTTTATGGTCTTGATTTTCATTTTCTGGAAACACTAATGACTTTGAACATCTCTTCACATGATTACTGACCATATGTGATACCTCTTCTGTGAAAGTCCTGTACAAGTCTTTTGCTCATTTTTCTATTAAATTGTTTGAACTTTCCTTATTCATTTGTAAAAGTTTTTCATGTGATATCCATATAGGATATTAATCCTATATTGGTTGCACGCATTGTAAATATTCACTCCCGGTGTGTGACTTGCCTTTATATTTTCTTTATAAAGTGTCTTGTAATGAACAGAAGTTTGATAAAGTCAAAAGCTGTTTCTTTTCTTTTACAAGTTCTTTTTGTAGCCTTGTTGCAATGAATCTTCATGAGCATCCAGTTTGGATCGGGGTATTGGCTCTCCATGAGAGACAAAGAAAGCAGAGAAGGGAAACTCAAAAGCCATTTGGCTCAAGTCTTACATTTACAAAAGGCCTTAAATCAACTTTGTCTTCATTATCCGCAAATGAGGTCACCTACAGCCACAAAGATCCAGTGTCAGGCATGAAAGAAGACCCAGCAGCTCGAGTGAGAGCACCGTATTTCTTTGTGCACGAGGACATAAGAAGTTTTAATAAACCTCGTGAGCATAGGACCAGCACATCTATGCTGCATTCTATTATTTTTGTTATGATATCCCTTGGTTAAATATAAACATTCCAAATCTACCACAACATGTCCTTTTAAATGTTTCAAGTGTCTAAAGAGACCCCCCAAATGCGAAATTGACCAGGCTTCTCTTAACACATAGAGGTTTGACAAGAAGACTGGGGTGCTCAATGTAAACATCACCGGTGAGCTGTGGAACTGGGATTCACACGCAAATGTGCCAGGCTCCAGAGCCCAGACACTCTCTGCTGCTTAACTCTGCTAAACGACCGGGGAGAAGCCACCCTGAGCTGACTGCCCTGTGGGCATACAGGCCTCAGGGACTCCTCGACCACGCAGAGCCCTGCCTCAAGACACCATGCCAGGAGCCAGGCCCCGCTGCTTCTGAAACAGGTCTCAGGCTCTGCCTCTCTCCCTGGACCCATTCTTGACAGGGGCTGGCAAACTCCTGAGGGCTTTTCTCATCATGAAGAGCAAGATGGGTAGACTCTAGTGGCCTTGAAACTTTCTGAAGACTCCTCCTTATACCCACTGCCCTCTGCAGCGAGGCCAGGGCGGGTGTGTGCGTGCTCAGCCATGTCAAACTCTTTGTGACTCCGTGGACTATAGCCCACCAGGTTCCTCTGTCAACAATATTTCCCAGGCAAGAATACTGGAGCGGGTAGCCATTTCCTCATCCAGGGGATCTTCCAGACCCAGGAATCAGACCTGTGCCTTTTGTATCTCCTGCATTTGCAGGCAGATTCTTTACAACTGTGCCACCTGGGAAGTCCACAGTAAATCCAAGGGATTGCCAAATGACCAGGGATGTAGAACACAGGTGTGCACATGCGTGTGTGTGTGTGTGTGTGTGTGTGAATATGTGTGAGCATTAGTGTGTGTGTGTGTGTGTGTGTGTGTGTGTGTAGTGGGAGCATGTGCATGAGTGACTATGTGTGAGAGAGAGCCTGTAGGAATGTTCTGCAGAGGTAGCATCGATGGGTAGGGAAATGTAAGACACACTGAGGCAGGCTGGATGAGTGCATGCATGCATGTGCGAGTGTGTGTGTGAATGCATGTGAATGTGTGAAGATTCTGCAGAAGTGGTGGGGCAGCTTGAATAGAGAACAGAAGGGAAGCGGTGCTGAGCAAGACGGGCCAAACAGAGGTCCACCCGGAGAGACAGCAGTGCTGGGCACTGGGCGCATCTTTCTTGTATTGTACACTAATGACCAAGAGTAAGTAGCCTCTGTGCGTGAGGGTCACTGAGAAGAAGGTGCCACCACCCGAGACATTCTTATGACACCTGCCTTCATCCCACCGTGACCTTCACATGCTCTGCAGCACGGGGCGGATAAACACCAAACCCCTCAGTCTGGAACCCCAGGCATGAGAACCTAACGAGGAGTGACCCACGTCTGATTCTCACCTGCATAACAGGACAATCACGATTAACTTGGCCCTGTGGAAACTCACTGAAATAAACTAGCGACATCTAACTGTCTCTGCAGAGCGGGCTCATCTCTCCCGCCCATCCTCTTTGGCGGGGGCTCTTCTCATGCAGTGCTCCCGCAGTCCCACCCTGCCCCCAGTCAGCCTCCGTGCTGGGCTTACTGTCCTGACCACCGCCTCCCAAGCACACCTCTGCTCACAGCATGGTCCCACATGAAGCCCACCCTTCCCTGAACCCTGTCCCCACCTCCTCTCCCTCTCCCCTGGTCCTCTGTGTCTGCTTTTATCGAGTGTTCTTACTTGGGGTGGGCAGAGCCCTCTGTACCACCATCCTATGAGCTCAGGAAGAGGGAGATCCAGGTCTTGGGGCTTAACCTCCCTGCCCTTCCCTGATCCTTTGGAAACTTAGAAGGGCCTTAAGTTTCCCTTCTGCCAGCCCCTTTACATCTCCTGCCCAAAATGGGCATCTACCTGAAGAATGTGAGCCTCTTTACCCACATGCCTATGAAAAATGCCTATGAAAAATGCCTATTGAGGCTGCTGAAGATGGGTCACCCTGCAGGTGACAGGGATACTCAAAGGAGATGCCTCTAGAAGGGTGTCTCCTACCACACGGATGACAGGCCTTATGGCCCCGTCACAGCACACACATGCCTCGGTGGCCAGCTCCCACCTACCTTCCTGATGCCTTCCGAAGGACTGGATACACAGTTGTCAGCCCCTCCATTCTTGCTGATGGTCCGCCAGAGCTCAGCAAACGTGCTGTCTTGCTCCAGAGGGTTGGTGCCCTTGGCTCGGAAGTACTCGTACACAGCAGAATCCCGGACAGTGCCGTAAGACATCTCCACTTGCTTGGACAGGTCCTGGAATGTCCTAAAATACAACATGGTTGTGAAACATGGGTACATGGGACACCCCGTGGGGACCCACACAAGGCCCGCCTGAGGTGGGAGCCAGCTGTGGCCCACTGTCCACATCCTTCACTCCCAAACCCCAGCAGCATGAGGCCCAAGGCCTGGAACATGACTTGCCAGGATCTCATTCTATCCAAGTTACTTTTCTTCACTGTAGATTAATTCAGTAAGGCCATTAAATGGCTAAAACCAGGTGCTGTGCTGAGCCACTGAGCCTGAGAGACAAAAGGATGAATAAGCCATGAATCCTGCCCTCGAGGAGCCTAGAGTTTAACTGTAGAAACACATAGACAGACCATCATAACAGAAGAATGATGGCGACACAGGAGGCTGAACACTGAGGGCTCCAACTCAAATGCCTACAAAAGGAAAGAGAAACACCCTGGCAAGACGAGCAACAGTGCCTGCTCTCTGACGCTCAGAGCTGGCATGCGGTGGACACACACTCAGAGACTGCGCCCATGAAGAGGCATGTCTCCTCCAAAGCTTGCCGCTGTTCTGGAATTCCACCCAACTGTTGCCTTCCAAGCATCTGCCCTTATTGCCAAATTCAGACTTAAATTGAAGACAGTAGGGAAAACCAATAGACTATTCAAAGAAAGTGAAAGTGAAGTCTCTTAGTCATGTCCGACTATCTGTGACCCCATGGATTGTAACCTATCAGGCCCCTCCAACCATGGGATTTTCCAGGCAAGAATGCTGGAGTAGATTGCCATTTCCTTCTCCAGGGGACCTTCCTGACTCGGGGATTGAACACAGGTCTCCTGCACGTCAGGCATCTGAGCCACCAGGGAAACCATTCAGGTATGACCTAAATCATATCCCTTATGATTATATAGTGGAAGTGACAAACAGATTCAAGGGATTAGACCTGATAGAGGGAGGGCCTGAAGAACTATGGACAGAGGTCTGTGACACTGTACATGAGGGACTGATCAAGACCATCCCCAAGAAAAAGAAAGGCAAAAAGGCAAAACGGTTGTCTGAGGAGGCCTTACCGTGAGCTTTCATAAGAGATATGAAAAGAAGAGAAGCAAAAGGCAAAGGAGGAAAGGAAAGATGTACCCATCTGAATGCAGAGTTCCAAAGAATAGCAAAGAGAGATAAGAAAGCCTTCCTCAGTGATCAACGCAAAGAAATAGAGAAAAACAATAGAAAGGGAAAGACTAGCAATCTCCTCAAGAAAATTAGATATACAAAGGGAACTTTTCATGCAAAGATGGGCACAATGAAGAACACAAATGATATGGACCTAACAGAAGCAGAAGATGTTAAGAAGAGGTGGCAAGAATACACAGAAGAACTATACAAAAAAGATCTTCATGACCCAGATAACCATAATGGTGTGATCACTCACCTAGGGCCAGACATCCTGGAATGTGAAGTCAAGTGGGCCTTAGGAAGCATCACTATGAACAAAGCTAGTGGAAGTGATGGAATTCCAGTTGAGCTATGTTAGATCCTAAAAGATGATGCTGTGAAAGTGCTGCACTCAATATGCCAGAAAATTTGGAAAACTCAGCAGTGGCCACAGGACTGGAAAAGGTCAGTTTTCATTCCAATCCCAAAGAAAGGCAATGTCAAAGAATGCTCAAACTACCGCACAATTGCACTCATATCACACGCTACCAAAGTAATGCTCAAAATTCTCCAAGCCAGGCTTCAACAATATGTCAGCTGTGAACTTCCAGATGTTCAAGCTGGATTCAGAAAAGGCAGAGGAACCAGAGATCAAATTGTCAACATCTGTTGGATCATTGAGAAAGCAAGAGAGTTCCAGAAAAACACCTACGTCTGCTTTATTGACTATGCCAAAGCCTTTGACTGTGTGGATCACAATAAGCTGTGGAAAATTCTGAAAGAGATGGGAATACCAGACCACCTGACCTGCCTCCTGAGAAGTCTGTATGCAGATCAAGAAGCAACAGTTAGAACTGGACGTGGAACAACAGACTGGTTCAATTTGGGGAAAGGAGTATGTCAAGGCTGTATATTGTCACCCTGCTTATTTAACTTCTATGCAGAGTACATTGTGAGAAATGCTGGGCTGGATGAAGCACAAGCTGGAATCAAGATTGCTGGGAGAAATATTAATAACTTCAAATATGCAGATGACACCACCCTTATGGCAGAAAGTGAGGAGGAACTAAAGAACCTCTTGATGAAAGTGAAAGAGGAGAGTGAAAAAGTTGGCTTAAAACTCAACATTCAGAAAACTAAGATCATGGCATCTCCTCCCATGACTTCATGGCAAATAGATGGGAAAACAGTGACAGACTTAATTTTCTGGGCTCCAAAATCACTGCAGATGGTGACTGCAGCCAGGAAATTAAAAGACACTTACGCCTTGGAAGAAAAGTTATGACCAACCTAGACAGCATATTAAAAAGCAGAGACATTACTTTGCCAACAAAGGTCCATCTAGTCAAAGCTATGGTTTTTCCAATAGTCACGCATGGATGTGAGAGTTGGACTATAAAGAAAGCTGAGCGCAGAAGAATTGATGTTTTTGAACTTTGGTGTTGGAGACTCTTGAGAGTCCCTTGGACGCCAGGGATATCCAATCAGTCCATCCTAAAGGAAATCAGTCCTGAATATTCATTGGAAGGACTGATGCTAAAGCTGAAACTCCAATACTCTGGCTACCTGGAACTGACTCATTTGAAAAAACCCTGATGCTAGGAAAGATTGAAGGCAGGAGGAGAAGGGGACAACAGAGGATGAGGTGGTTAGATAGCATCTCTGACTCAATGGACATGAGTTTGAGTAAACTGTGAGAGTTGGTGATGGACAGGGAAGCCTGGTGTGCTGCAGTCCATGGGGTTGCAAAGAGTAAGACATGACTAAGCAACTGAACTGAACTGAACTGAAGCATCTCCCCCTAATGTTTTTGAATAAAGAAAGGAATCTGGGTTTGTATATGAGCTTCTTGACTCCAGAGTGTTGATGGTTATTCAAATGGTGGTGAAGATAATCCAAAGCACCTCTGAGAGCCTCCATCTGTTGTCCATGGAGGAGAAGCAAGTAGCTCAGGCCAGGTGTATGATGCAGGGAGCAGGTGCATCAGGAATGTCCATCAGCTCCAAGGAGCAGAAGACTGAGCTGCGCCTTCTTTGGAGTAGGGAGCAGGAATCAGATCAGGGAGGACCAACTTGGCATAAAGTTTTCTTTTGACACAAGATGAGTAGTACCTGATTCAATGTGCTGACAGGATAAAATTGCAAAAAACATAAAGCTCACTGATGAGCCAGTCTCTCTCTTCAGGTTCCAACTGGATTGCCCTTTGCTTATTTCTCTTCTGGAAATCTGTCTCTCCTTTTCATCAACCAGAATCATCATTCCCACCACTCAATGAGTCACTGATTCCACGAAAAGACCCAATCATTTCAACCTGATCCACACAACCCTCAATCTTGTGAGCTCATCTTTGGCTATTGCACCTGTATCCACATGACCCCAGAGCTAAGGTTAAAATGAGAAATTCCACAGTATCACCATTTGTGGCACCAGACCACAGAGCTCCCTATGCCTGGAATCCCTTTATCTTGCTCATCCACCTGATACACTTCTACAAATCCCGTAAAGTTCCAGCAGCCGCCTTTCCCTATGGGAAGACATCAGCATCCCTCAGCTCCCTGGCCATCTCTATACCCTGTGCAGTTTCTATAGCAGTAAGAGCTCACCGTGACTACAGGGAAACACAGCAGAGTACGTGATGCACAGGCTCTGAGTCCAATTACTTGCCTTGCCTCTCAATCCCATCAGCACTAACACTGAGGGCCCTCTGTTAGTTAGCTGACCTCTCTGAGCCTCAGTTTCCAAATCCTTAAATAAAAAACAAAACAAAACACACACACACACACAAACACCAGGGATGGAAGTAGAGCCCATAGCAGAGGTTGCTGTGAAGATGAAATGAGGTGGTGTGTGTTCAGTTCTTAGAGCAGTGACTGATACACACTCAGTGGCCAGTCACTGGTAGCAGGTATTATTATAGGTCGGGGTCCTCAGTATCTGTGTTTCGTCACTCAGTCATGTCCGACACTTTGCAACCCTTTGAACTGTAGCCCACCAGGATCCTTTGTCTGTGGGATTTTAAGAATACTGAAGTGGGTTGCCATTTCCTCCTCCAGAGGTTCTTCCTGACCCAGGGATTGAACCTGTGTCTCCTGCATTGCAGGCAGATGCTTTACCTGCTGAGCCATTAAGGGTCCTCAGTAGACAGAGCCAAAGCAGCTCCGTATTTGCATCCTCAGCACTAGACCCAGGGCTGCAGCCAGCCTGCACAGCTGGCACACAGAGGAGCCAGCAATGTAGCTAGCTTTCTCCTGTTCTGGAGATACCCTCCATGGAATTCCTTCAGGCCCTGCTACATGGCCCAGAAACAGAGTTCTGTATTCGTTTCAATACATTACAGATGAAAGAAAACATAAAATAACAAATTCGATGAAGAAATCTTTCTAATTATTGTTCATTATTTATATCTAATTGAAGCAAGATGTTCCTTTGCTTGAAGGGCCCCAAGGGTTGTAACTCTGCCGTAATTTGCCTGTAATGAAAGGAAGGGGGATCTTTTTCTTTCTGCAGTTTTTATTTTTCTCATGGTAATACAAACAAACACAAGTCTTTGATGAATGGGAAACATCAGGATGAATTACACAGTTGATTCTAAATACTGGAACTGTTCTAAATTACTGCAGTTTCCATGAGCCTAGAATGGATGTGTAACTGCCAAGGAGTTCAGCACTACTGTTTCATCCCCACATTTGAAATGGAGATTTCCTCTCTCCTCTTGGTATTTATTCATGACGGTGCCCCTGGTCAGAGGCTCAGGGAGCAGTTCTGGAATACAAGCAGGCAGCCCCAATGCTAATGGCTTCATGCCCATTTCTGTCCCGGTAGAGGTCACTGTTGTCATCCCCCAAACACCGCTGCCATCTTTGCTGAACCAGACCCATGGCTTCCATCCCTCACCACTCACAGCCATGGGTCTGTGTACAGGGATCTATTGCCCATCTTTACGCATCTTTAATGAACATTCCCTCTTTCAAGGAAAATTTCCAAGCTCACTAACACACGGGAGGTACTACCATCATATTTCAGAGTGAATAAACCTATCTAAGGCTCTTTGGCGGAGATGGCAATGGCACCCCACTCCAGTACTCTTGCCTGGAAAATCGCATGGACGGAGGAGCCTGGTAGGCTGCAGTCCATGGGGTTGCTAAGAGTCGGAAGCGACTGAGCGACTTCACTTTCACTTTTCACTTTCATGTATTGGAGAAGGAAATGGCAACCCACTCCAGTGTTCTTGCCTGGAGAATCCCAGGGACGGGGGAGCCTGGTGGGCTGCCATCTATGGGGTCACACAGAGTTGGACATGACTGAAGCGACTTAGCAGCAGCAGCAGCAAGGCTCTTTGGAGGCTTGCAAGAGGGCCCAACTCATCATGGAACCAAACTGTCATCATCCAGGGGCACTCACCCTCTTGTCCAAGGGCACAGCTTTGGAAGGGACACGGAAGGAAAGAACAAAGACCCCAGCTAGCCAGGGTCCAAGTCAACAGTCAGCAAAAGACAGATGTTCACATCCAATAGGACTCCCATCCAAACGAGCAAGGAAGGCTTAACCCGGAGAAGGCTCCAGGAGCAGCACACTCGATCTAGCATGTTTCCCAAATTAGTCTCTTCAGCCACAGCTGCTAGAAAGTGTCCAAGCATCCCCACCGCAGAGAGACGAAGGAGCTCTTCCTTTCACAGGTGGTGTCTCTCTACACCCAAATCATGAATGATGCAACTGGCTGAAGTCGTTCAACCACACGCCCCATCCACAGTTAACTACTTAGGTAGTGGGTACTTGGTAAAGCACAAAGGCCAGGCAAGAATGTGGGCATCTTCAAGGGGTTCATAGTGATGGGTGATGAGTGCTGAGCAAAGTAAACCAATAGTTACCAAACAATGTGAGAAGTACTAGGAGAAAGCTGCTGCATGAGGGGTCTTGGAAGCAAAGGGAGGCAGCACCTAGCTCATTGGCCAGAGCGAAAGAAAGCATTTCTAGAAGAGTAAGTCTGCCTGGGCATGCACTGACTAAGTGTCCCGTGGAGGCATGTACATGTAAGCAGCTGAGCCTCAGCTCTGTGCTTGGCTGTCTGTCTCCTTACTTCACCTTTTTATTCATGATGAGGGTTATAGTCTTCCCTTGGCAGAGCTTAGCCTCTCTTCCAGTCTTTCCATTGAGCCAGTATCTTTTACCCTACTGAAGATCCCCCAGAGAAGGAAATGGCAACCTGCTCCAGTATTCTTACCTGGGAAATCCCATGGGCAGAGGAGCCTGGCAGGCTACACAGCCCATGGGGTGGCAAAGAATCAAGACAACTTAGCAACTAAACAACAACAAAACTTGATTGAAACTGGCGGGTGGGACCGACAGAGCTGCTCCTCTGTCCTGAACAGCTAGGTTGGGGGTCTTCTCTAGCTGCAAGCAGAGCTGACTCCTATGAGCACATGAGGCTGTCTTACAAAAGGACTCTATCAGCATCCCTTGCCTCTGAGAGCAGTTTCCTCCAATTGAACAGGCACTGCCTGAAAGCCCCATATCGTCTCCTTCAGCTGTGGCCAAGGACAGTCTACCCAGCCCAGCAGCACCCCCCTCCCGCCCCTCACCTTTCTCATAAATCAGTCTTACTATTTCCCAGATACATTTTCATTAACAAAGAGATAAATGTGTTTGCAGCATGAGAAAAATCAATAATACAGAATGTATAAATACAACTTTGCATGTTACAGAAATATTTACATTGGCAATGGAGATAAATACACTCGCAACAAGAGGAGAATCAATATACAGTATGTGTAGAGCAGATTTCAGCAACTATGAGGCTGCCACTGTCACAGGCCTGCTAAATCTCCTCCTTAAGGAGAAGAGGAAGGGGACTTCCCTGGCAGTCCAGACTGCAGCGGGCACAGGTTCCATCCCTGGTAGGGAACTAAGATCCTGTATGCTGCAATTCAGAAAGAAAAAAAGAGACAGACAGAGAAGGAAGCAATGGAGTGCCCCCAAAGTCACTGGAGGGTGAGAAGGCTCATTCTTGTAATCTGAAGCTGTTGTAACTACAGCCCACAGAAGCCTCTACCATCATTTCAGCAGCCCTGCTTTTTCGCTCTCATTTCTGACTCTACAGAAGAGGATGCTGCACAAATCAGTTGGGAGTGCATGGTCAGGCTTCCATAGCCAGCCTCCAGGACCTTTTCCCTGTAGTGCTGCCCTTTTCCCTGCCCTTCCTGAGTTTCTTCCCCAGAGCACCCCCATGCTTTGGGAGTCTCTGATCCTTCTCCTATGCAGAGATGCCCACCGAGGCTCTGCCACATTTCCCATTCTCTCCACCCCAAACCTGGGTACTTCAAGGTGAACAGGACTTCAGGTAAGGCGGAGACACTCCAAGATGCTTCTCGACCTTGGGCTCTGAAAGGCATCTCAAGGTCTTTAGTCTTTTATTCATACAATGGGAAAAAAAATAATCTATTTCCTGAGCATATGCTTCTATCAAGCACCGTTGTAGGTCTAAAGCTACGAGCAGCACAAAGTTCCCCCTCTCATGGAGTCTGCGTGAAGGAGGCAGGGAGAGAGAGAAGCACGTACATGAACAGCAAACACAAACACCAACCGTTATGAAATGCTGGGGCCGCAAGCTTTCTGGGAAGGGACTCCGTGCATGTACGCAGGCAATAAGGGCCACGCACCACTCTGCTGCATATGCCTTGATTGTGTGGGGCGGGGGGTGTTTTGGAACACTATAAAACATGTTTCAAAAAAAGAAAAACAATCGGCCTGCAGGCTGCAGGAAAATAGGCTGCCAGCCAGATGTGGCCCATGGGGGTGTAATCAGCCGACCCCCACTGTCATGTTTCCAGTGATGAAAGTGCTATAAAGAGTCATAAAGCAGAGTAAGGATCACAGAAAACGATGGAGGAAGTGATTATATGCAGCAGGCGGGGGCTGTTTTAGCCATCGGAGCTGACATCGAGGGCACGTGTTCCTTTGTTACCTTTTCTTGGGCCGGTCTGGGAGGAGGTGTGAGGAGAGACTGCCGAGGGCAGGGCTGAGACCTAGAGAAGCTGTGTCTTCTGAGAAGCAGAGACCGGCAGGCTCGGAGCTTATTACCGTCTCTTTTCTGGAGACCAGGGATCCTCTGGGCCCCTCTGAGAGGCTGGAGCAGGCAATGCTGGCTATTGCATGGGGCTTCTTGGTGAAAGGCTGTGGTCTAAGTGGCTGCAGGTCAGTGCCCCAGCTCAGGAACCTATCAGTTTAACACCAATGAGGACACTCAGTGACCCACCAGGACAGGAGCCATCCCTGCAGGACACAGGAGGCCGGGAGAGGGTCTGGGAAGGGGAGGTGGGGGTGGGTGGACCGGGCACTGACTGATGTGCGTGCGCTCACTCCCTCCTGCAATCTTCCTCCACATTCTCTTCTCTCTAATCCCATTTCTTTGATTACAATTGAAATTCAAAGATGCCTAAAACATACTAAGAAAAAAAAAACACTTGATGCTTTTGTATACAGTATATTTCCATTCTTGTCAAAAGTAACCATGAAAAATGGAAGTAAACATCAGGACAAAAATAGGAGGAATAGGCATTGGACTGTAGGGAGATTTCCGTTTTTTACAAATGTGTTTCTGTAAAGTTTGCATTTTTTTTATGATGCAAAAACATAATAAACATGTGTGATCTGAATAATTTAACAGATCCTCCTGCTGCCAAGTGTCAGTTCTGAGACTTGGAAATCTAGCTGTGTGCTATCCTGTGTCCTCCATGTCCACTCGCTCTGCCAACTGCCCCCACAGCCAAGATCCGCTTGGAAGAGAGGGGCCTCTCTCCTGCCCTTGAACGCAGGCCCTGCAGGCTTTAGGGAGCAGGCTCCGAGGGGCTCTGGGACTTGAATCTTCCATCCCCAGAGTAAGACCAACATGCCAGGATTAACCCCATGGGGTCTGAGCCATCCTGGGCATCCAGGGCCCATCAGAACCAAAGTGGGCTGGAGTTTCCCTTATTTGCACACCTTCTGTTTGGATTCTCCCAAGCCCAGGTTCCCCTGGCTGCTAAATCAGACCGGGGTGGGCAGACAAGAGTTTTTGAAAGAAGGGTATATGCCTCTTATGCGCTTCCCGCATCTACAAGAAACACCCCAAATCCTCACATATCCTGAAAGGTCACACATGGTCTGGGCTGCCCTGCCTTCTTGCCTTGGGGGCTCGCCACACATGGTCTGGGCTGCCCTGCCTTCTTGCCTTGGGGGCTTGCAGCTGCGTGATACACTCTTCCTTCACATCTCTAATCAGCTCGTTCCCTCAGTGCCATGGGAACATTAGATGCCACCTTCTTCATGAGACCTCTGCTGACAACCCTCTGTACAACTGCGTTCAGTCGCTCAACTGTGTCTGAATCTTTGTGACCCCGTGAACTGCAGCACACCAGGCTTCCCTGTCCTTCACTGTCTCCTGGAGTTTGCTCAGACTCACACTCACTGGGTCGATGATGCCATCCAACCACCTCATCCTCTGTTGCCACCTTCTCCAAATATCTCCCTCTTTAAATTATATGATTAAAAACAAAGAAATATACACCAGGCTGTTTCATGGCAGTTCTCCCCCTAGAATGGAACCGACCAGTTTACTGCGCTATCAACATTGCCTACATCTGCATGGCCAATCATCCCGGTTTGTACAGAACAGAGAGGTTTCCTGGGATACAGGACTTTCAGTACTAAAACAAGGGAAGTTCCAGCCAAATTGTGGTAGTTTTCCCCGCCTCTCCCTACAATAGTGCCTGGCATATGGTAGATGCTCCAATCAACACGGGCTATTATGTGCATGAATAATACATTAATGAATTAGCCTTCTTCTCACTTTCCAATCACCTAGGTTGGATATTCTGCTGGAAAGGTCTCGGGTTATCTTTTCAGGATAAGCATGGGTCATTCACCTGCAGAGAAGTGAGCAGAGCAATAGCCTGGGAGGACTGAATAGAAGAGCTGAAGCCCTAGGCTGGGGGGCACATCTCAGAGCTACAGAGTTAGAGCCAAACTAGGAACAAATCACCAGGAAGCCTGGGGATCAGCCCAGGCTGCCCAGAGGCCTCTTTCTCAGGGTCTTGAAGCTTCAAGATCAAGTTTCGTTGTGGATCACATGGAAATCAGCATTGGCTGAGAGTCTCCTCCGGGGTCTGCATCCCCAGCAGCTGCTGTCTTCATCCCCAGCTCCCACGTCCCTCCCGCTCGGCGGGGTCCCCACCAGGCAGCAATTCCACCATGCCAAGAACATGGCTGGCTCCCAGCTCTCCACACCAACAAATATTTGCTGCCACAAATCAATACAAAAGTAGGATGCACCATTAAGCTTTAATATATCAGTGCTAGGGCTCTTAATCCATTATGAGGCTGTCATAAATGTGACTGAAATGCAAATCAGCGCGGCAGCCCTCCAGGAGGGTGTGAAGGTGCCTTCACCAGCTCTCGGCACAGCCTGCGTCCCCTGTGCTCCAGAGAAACAGCCTGAGTCTCCTCTCTCCCTGTTGCCTTTTGTTTTCACCCTCCTCGCCTCGCTCTTCTTCTTTCCAAATGTCTGACTGAGCCCCCCGATTATGTCAGCTTCCCCGGCAGGCAGTCACTTGACATGCTAGAAGAAAGCTATAATAACGCCAGCTTTCAGACACTGAACTGAGACTTCATTGGCACTGCTTCATTTCACCTTGACCACAATTTCATAAAGCTATTATTATCCCTCCATTTTACAGATGAAGAAATCAAGGCTCAAGGAGATTAAGTAACAGAAGCAGCAAGGAGAAGAGCCATCTCCCCACTCAGGACTGGCTTAATCCCAAACCCAAACATTTGAATGCCATCCTATAGCAATGTTAGGAAGCCCATAACTAAGTGAGGAGAATTAGCATGTAAGCAGGTGATCAAAAATATCATGCAGGATATATTGCTAGAAATAAGCTCAGAGTCATTAGAACAGGGATGACTGGGACGTTGAAGCTATCCCAGTTTGGCAGAAGAGAGACTGAGGGTGGAGATAAGGACACAGGATTAGGAGGAAAGGTGGGGGTTGAGACTTAAAAAGCGGAAATTAACACAGAAAGGGACTAAAAGGTGAAAAGGTGATCGTATTTTCAAACCATGGATGTCTTGAGAGCCAAAGCTTCTGGGAACTACTAACCATTTACTGTAAGGGAGCAGAAATGATAAGTAATTAGGAAGCACTAAGGATAGTGCTTATTTCCTATTATTGAGGAAATAATTACTCACAAAATACGTATAAGCTAATATAATGGACTATGTCAAAGCCTTTGACTGTGTGGATTACAACAAACTGTGGAAAACTCTGAAAGAGATCAGAATACCAGACCACTTGACCTGCCTCTTGAGAAACCTGTATGCAGTTCAGGAAGCAACAGTTAGAACTGCACATGGAACAACAGACTGGTTCCAAATCAGGAAAGGAGTGCGTCAAGGCTGTATATTGTCACCCTGCTTATTTAACTTATATGCAGAGTACATCATGGGAAACGCTGGACTGGAAGAAACACAAGCTGGAATCAAGATTGCCGGGAGAAATATCAATAACCTCAGATATGCAGATGACACCACCCTTATGGCAGAAAGTGAAGAGAAACTAAAGAGCCTCTTGATGAAAGTGAAAGAGGGGAGTGAAAATGTTGGCTTAAAGCTCAACATTCAGAAAACTAAGATTATGGCATCCGGTCCCATCACTTCTGGCAGATAGATGAGGAAACAGTGGAAACAGTGGCTGACTTTGTTTTTTGGGCTCCAAAATCACTGCAGATGGTGACTGCAGTCATGAAATTAAAACACGCTTACTCCTTGGAAGAAAAGTTATGACCAACCTAGACAGCATATTAAAAAGCAGAGACATTGCTTTGCCGACTAAGGTCCATCTTGTCAAGGCTATGGTTTTTCCTGTGGTCATGTATGGATGTGAAAGTTGGACTATAAAGAAAGCTGAGCACCAAAGAATTGATGCTTTTGAACTGTGGTGTTGGAGAAGACTCTTGAGAGTCCCTTGGACTGCAAGGAGATCCAACCAGTCCATTCTAAAGGAGATCAGTCCTGAGTGTTCTTTGGAAGGAATGATGCTAAAGCTGAAGCTCCAGTGCTTTGGCTACCTCATGCGAAGAGCTGACTCATTGGAAAACACTCTGATGCTGGGAGGGATTGGGGGCAGGAGGAGAAGGGGATGGCAGAGGATGAGATGGCTGGATGGCATCACCGACTCGATGGACGTGAGTCTGAGTGAACTCCGGGAGTTGGTGATGGACAGGGAGGCCTGGTATGCTGTGGTCCATGGGGTCGCAAAGAGTCGGACAGGATTGAGCAACTGAACTGAATATAATGGAATACAAGTGCAAAAATGATAGTGTTCTCTGGACAATTACAGGGTCCGAGTATGTGTGAGGTGAGCAGTTGGTCATGTCTGTACATGGGCAGCATGGAAGACACTGAAGAAAGCTATCACATGTGTTTTAGAAGGCACGGCTGAGAGGCCGCAGTGAGGCCATGTGCTTGCATGCAATTGTGCACGCATGTCTACGCATATGTGTTCAGGGCCTGGGAATGTGCACGCATGAGGCTTCCCTGGTGGCTTAGTGGTAAAGAATCTGTCTGCCAGTGCAGGAGATGCGGGTTCAATCCCTGGGTCGGGAACATACCCTGGAGAAGGAAATAACAATCCACTTCAGTATTCTTGCCTGGGAAATCCCAAGGACAGAGGAGGGTGGGGGGTTATAGTCCATGGATTCTCAAAAGTCAAATGCAACCTAAAGACTAAACAATGACAACAAATGTGCATGCATGCATGTACAAGGAAGACCCCCCAAGACAGAAAGAAGACAGGAAGGGGGAGAAGTGTGTGACTGGAGGGCTGGGGAACTCAAGAGATGCCACTTGCTATGACAAGTGTTACAAAGCAGCAGTGGAATGGCAACCTCACAGGAGGAAGATGCAGATGACGAGGAGACTAACCAAAGCAGCTCTTGCAGGGATCACAGCCCATGAGACATCTCGCCCACTCGAGCGCGCTGACGGGCCTGGGTGGTCAGCACTCCTCGTGCAAGAAAATGGAGACTCGGGCCTTTCCCATGTGGGAAAACCGGAGAGGAAACACTAGCACATGTGAGTCTGCTACTGAACACAAACCCAGCTGTTATTAACCACGAAGCGACAAGATGCTAGTCATTCTGCATCAGTCTGTAGAATGATCACTTTAACAAGGCTACGAACTCTGATCAAGAGGTTGAGGAAGGGAGCTGGGAGGACAAAGGAATTACATGTTCTGATATTGATGAGGCTTGCTTGGTTCAGGGATGAATGAGGCTCCACTTTGTGCCAAGCGCTGTGTGAGAGCTGACTCATTTCATCTTTGGAATCACCCATTGTGATAAGTTATTTGACCCCTTCCTAGAGGAGGAAATGATGAGGTTTTTAGGGCTGACCCCATTCCAGGGCCAGGTTGAGCTTGCTGGTCTGTCTGATGCTGAGCTTCCCCAGGCCTGTAGCTCTGAGATACCTGAGAGCTCCTCCCAAATCAGCTCCAACTACAGATGATGTCCCTGCTGGGCATCAGTTACAGCTGGCTCTCCCGAACAAAAAGCTCTTCTAGGTCCATTAGCAATGCCAGGTGCCAGACACACCACCCAGAAGGCCCACGAGCCACATGGCCCCAACCTGGCACTCTCTATGGCTGGTGACAGACTGTCTGCTTCACTCCCCAGGTGGCCACCATCGGAAGCCACCTGTGCCTGTCCAGAGGAACAGCGCCCACAGCTGCAGCACTGGGATGCTGGCAGAACTCCACCGTGGTCCGCTTCTTGTTCTCTAAGATACTCATTCATCCCATTAACTTCTTAGGGTTTGGGCAAGATATGCAGGACAGATCTGCCAGTGTCCAACATGAGCCTATGGGATGGGAGCAAAACACCCAGCTGGGGAACACTAGATAAAGCACCAAGGAGAAATTCTGGAATTCTGTGGTTTCTACAGGCTGGTGGACAAAGAGAAGGATGCTGGCACTTAGTTGCTATCTCCTCTTTCACTGGATCCTCCTAGTCCTGGGTGGAAGTCATCTCAGTCCTCAGGACCCTGAAAGGTGAACTAACTTCCCTAAGAATTAAAGACTCACACCAACTTACCCATGGTCACACGGCATCAGCACTAGAGCTGAGTATGTACATTTGTCTGTTCTGGCTGCAAAGCCTGCCTCTACACCTTGCCTGATGCCGCCTGAGAAATGGGAGCAAATTAGGAAAGCACCATGGGCCAGTTTGTAACCTGGGAGTCTGGGGCCTGGGTTCTGGGTCTTGCCCAGAGGACATGGAAGCTCCCTGCTCTGAGAAGGCACCCTTACTGGTGTGACCCCACAGTGCAGTGGTCCAGGGCTTCAGTGTGGTTGTCAGACTGTGGTTGTATCACACTACCCTGCTAGCTCTGTGACCCTGGATAAGATGCTCAACTTCTCTGTGCATTGGTTTCCTCATCTATACAACAGAGGTACTCACAAGACTGGGTGGATTCAGGCAAAGCCCTGAGATAGTGCTGACCCTGGGAGAAAAGCAATGCTTGCCTCAGCTACCCAATTGTTGTGGATGTTTAGTGGCTAAATCATGCCCAACTCTTTTGCAAGCCCATGGACTGTAGACCCTCTCTCCTGGACTGTAGGTTCCTCTCTCCGTGGGATTTTCCAGGCAAGAATCCTGGAGTGGGTTGCCATTTCCTTCTCTAGGGGATCTTCCTGACCCAGGGATCGAACCTGCATCCGCTGCATTGGCCGGTGGATTCTTTACCACTGAGCCACCTGGGAAGCCCCGGTTACTCAATTATTCTACATGAAATTAGGCTGTGTCATGGTTATAGACTGTCATCCTCAGGACAGGTCCAGAAGTGGCTGGTTTAGCTAGCATGATGTTCGTGTTGAATTTGAATGTTTTTTGTTTTTTTTTTAATTTAATTGCAGGATGATTGCTTTCCAGAATTTGGTGGTTTTCTGTCATACACCAACAAGCATCAGCCACAAGGACACCCATGTCCCCCACTTCCCGCTCCTCCCTCCCATAATGAGGACATGTGACTTCTGGGTCATCACGCTCTGGTGGTCTCCTTGCTCTTAGACCCACCCGGACACTCTCTGCCTTGCTCTGTAAACAGCTATGATTGAAACCCCTGGACAAGATGGTATCTTAGGTCTCCCCGACTCTGACGTTTCATGAATCTGTGGCCTGGGCTGGAACTCAAAACTTTACCTTACTTAGGATTCTCTCTTCTGACAAAGTAGCGGCACCATGGACTGTTTTCTCTGAAACATGGGTATTTTGTCTGAAAACTGGATTCTCATTTTGCAGTGTCTATAGGGACTCAGGACTACCATGGGGAGGAGCCCACAAAGAAGAGGCTTCTAGCAATTAAAAACCAGTTTGACTGGATGCCAGAAGCTTTGCCCCTGTGGGAAGCCAGCAGCTACCTTCCCATAAGCAGGGACCACGGGAGTTGGTCTCCAAGTCACACCAAGGCTGAGGCCAGAACCTACTCAATGGAGCAAAGCAAATTAACCAACTTCAATGTCATTCACTCAGGTCTCTATGGGCTGCCCTGACTCTTAGCAGCATAATATTGTCCCCACGGTGCCTTGGGATAAAAGAAAATGCACAAAAACCAGCCACAAACCCAAAGGGAACCCAATTCCTTCCTCAATGGAACAGGGAGAGTTGATGGTGAATTTTAGGAGGATGCTGGCTGTCATCTTCAAGAGAAAAAGCATTTCATGGGAACCCTTAAAGGACTGTGTTGTTCAAAGCTGGGGTGCCCTGTGCCTGCCGTCCCTCCAGATTTCTATGTCTGCCAAAATCAAGGCTCTGTCCGAAATGTTCCCCTCCTGCCACGTTCAGAAGCTATCCACATTCACAGCTGCCTCCTGTGTCTCCTGGGACTTAGACTCTAGAGTTCCAGGGTCAGGCTGTGCCTAGATCTCTATGCACAGATCACAAGAGTCACTCAGGAGACAGGGCACCTCCATTTGGTTGAGTGGATGAATGATGTCTAAGCACACATCTCTGCTGCCACAACCACGCCTTTCTCTCCTTCTATTCCAGATACATTGATCAGGTAAACAAGAGGATTCTTGCACCTCTCTCTAAAGGCATTTCTGAAAACATCCTCCATGGATCTGATCATCCAGGTTGGAAGGGGCAAAGGGAGAAGGACTGAAAGGACACTGGCATGAGGGAAGGTAGGAAAGGGCTTGCATGCAAGGGTGAGGGACTTCACAAGCCAAGCGATGGTGTGAAAAGACCAGCGATTGAGCAGAGGGAAAAGCTGGTCATCCTGCAGAGCCCCAGCTCTCTCGCAGCCCCACGCATTGTTGCCCATCACTTTCCCAAATCTCCTCCCTCCCCATACATCCAATGCCAATCTCCTAAACCACTGGACTGGTCCCCCAGGAAGAGGGCACATCTTCCTGTGCCCAAATGGAGCCCTGGGCAGTACTGTTCTGTGGTCGGGCCTGGTGGGGAAGCTGGGCTGAACAGACAGAGCTGGACCTCGCACTGTGGGCAGCCTGCTCCCTGCTATACCAGGTGAAAAGGTTCTGAGCAGGAGGCTGTGATGAGTCCTGACTATGATGCTGTCTGGACAGAACTTCCTGGCTTCCCATTCTCCTCAGAACCAAGTGACCCCTTGTAAACGTGACGCTATGCTTTGTGGGACGGTGTCCACCCAGTCCTCCAGCCACCATCCCTACATTGTATGTTCCCAAAGTGGGTTCTCAAGCCCACCCCACTTTCCCTCACTTCTAATCCTTCCTGTTTGCCACATGGAACTCTTCTCCTTCTGAAACACACAGGTACCTTCTCATATTCTGGGTCTTGGGTTATATATCACTACATCCAGGCTTCAGTCTAAGACATCCCCCCCGACATCACAGGATGAATGGTGCCCCCTGCCCCTAAATAGATATTTTGGAGTCTTAAGTCCCAGTACCTCGGAATATAACCTTACGTGGAGACAGGGTCTTTGCAGCCAGAACCAAGTCACATGAGGTCATCGGGGGGAGCCCCAACCCAATGGCCTCCTTGGTGGCTCAGCGGTAAAGAATCCATCAGCCACAAGAGACCCAGGTTCGACCCCTGGGTCGGGAAGATCCTGTGGAGAAGGAAATGGCAGCCCACTCCAGTCTTCATGCCTGGAGAATCCCACGGACAGAGAAGCCTGGTGGACTACAGTCCAGGGGGTCGCAAAGAGTCAGACACAACTAGCCTAACTCAACACCTCCTAACTCTATATGACTGGTGTCCTAAGGGGAAATCTGGACATAGAAAGTCACACACACGAGCAGAATGCCATGTGGAAATGAGGCAGACATCAGAGTAGTGTGTCTGCAAGCCAAGAAATGGCAAAGACTGCCAACAAACCACCAGAAACAAGGAGAGACACACGAAACAGCCCCCCCCCCCGACAGCCCTCAGAAGGGACCACTTCCACCAGCGCCTTGATCTTGGACTTCTAGCCTCCAGAACTGTGAAGACAACAAATCTCTGCTGTTTAAGCCACCCAGCCCATAGCACTTTGTTATGGCAGGCCCAAGAAACTAACAAACCTCCTCTCCACGTGCTCTGACAATCACCACCTTTCCTATCATAGCACCTGTCCCACCATCCTGAGTCCCTGGTCTGCCTGCTCCTCTGAATTGCCAACTGCCACTCCATGAAGGTGGAGACCACATGTCCATCACTTAGATGTTTAATCTCTAGAACTTAACACAGTACCAGGCACATAATAGGAATAAATAAGCTCTCTGGTGCAGGAATTTATGAAGCAACAAATGAGTGAAGAATGGAGTGAATAAATGACTTAATAAGTGAGTGACTGAAGAAATGAGTGAATGAATGAAGAGGACGATCTCTGGTTATGGGCAACTCTTGCAAAACGGTGGTTGTGTCAGTTACGTGGAGGTATTACTACAGTACTGTTACTCCACCAACGCCCAGCCCAGTCTGGGTACCATACATGCTCAGTGGCTGCCAGGTGGATGAATAAACGCATCAGTTAACCTATGAAGAGACTGGGGATTTCACAAAATCTAGAAGGCAGTTTCCTCTGTGAGTTCATTCCTGGTGTCACATTCATTGAGATGAACTTAACCACAAGGAATAGTCACTTGAATTTGACTTGACAGAGGTCAGTTCTCAGTAAGGAGCTCCTAACAGGAAGTCAAGGACCAGAGTCTGAGAGCCCACACGTAAAAGCCTCCAGCAAGAGGAATCTTACTGTTTAAAGAACACCTACTATGTGTCAAGCACCTGTCAAATCCCCAGGAAACTCAAGACAATTAAATATGAACATCTCAATTTTCCTCTGAGGAAGCCAAGGCATACAAAATAGGGGATTTATCTGCGGTCTTGCAGCCAGTAGGGGTGTGAGTAAAGATTTCATCCTAGAGGTATCTGCTGACTCCAAAATGTTCTTCCCTTGGGATCAAAGGATTACGTTGAGGCTGTTCTTAGACTCGGGATTCCCAGGGGGCTCAGAGGTAAAGAATCCACCTGCCAGTGCAGGAGACCTGGTTTGATTCCTGGGTCAGGAAGATCTCCTGGAGGAGTAAATGGCAACCCACTCCAGTATTCTTGCTGGGAGAATCCCGTGGACAGAATAGCCTGACAGATTATAGTCCATTGGGTCCCAAAGAGTCGGACACAACTGCGCATACATTCACGCAGATGCAGACTTACAATCTGTTTTCAGTTTTTAATTTCTTGTAATGTCTGAATGTATTCCTGTTTTATCATCCTGCATAGTCTGATGAATCATTTTCAAGTCCCAGCCAAACTTAACTGTGCCTGGGGACCCAAGGGATGAGCTCCGTCTCTTTGCTTACAACTGAGCTTGAAGCTACAGCCTTGGGTATCTTGGAGATGGTGGTGGCAGGGATAATAGACTCTGAGGTTTCATGTCCCCAGAGGAAATGAAAATCAGGAGGGCACAACAGGTCCCCTCTCAGCTTGAAGACTTTCACTTTTCTAGCATAAATATCCTTTTAAATGATGTACACCAGTGAAAAGCTTTGACTTTGGTTCAAAGAAGCTTACGTTTGAATACAGTCCCAGCTACCCACCAGTTGTGTGGACTGGTTCTCTGCCTCAGTTTCCTCATCTGTAATAACAGTTCAACAGGGTAACAATTAAATGATAAAATTCATGTAAAGCACTTAGGCAACTTCTAGCACATACCTAGATTTTTAAACTCTTTCTCCAACAAATAATATGCATCAATGTTATCATTATAATTATTACTATCATTATTATTTGGTGATGCTGTGGAAGTAATTTCCCTTACAGAGTAAGGGGAATGGGTGATTGATATTCAGGAGACTCCTCTCTTGGGCCCATACACTACAGTTTCCCTTCTATACAATCAAAGCCCTCCATGGGCTTCTCTTGTGGCTCAGCTGGTAAAGAATCTGCCTGCAATGCAGGAGACCTGGGTTTGATCCCTGGATTGGGAAGAGCCCCTGGAGAAGGGAAAGGCTACCCATTCCAGTATTCTGGCCTGGAGAATCCCATGGACTGTATAGTCCTTGGGGGTGCAAAGAGTTGGACATGACTGAGAGACTTTCACTTCACAAGGCCCTCCAGCCCCAGGGTCACATCTGGGCTATAACCCAAGACATGCACTCACAGCCCTGGGCTCAGGATGAAGAACATCAAGAACATCAACATACAGACCCAAAGGCCTCTAAAGAAAACCCCTGTTCCACATTGCCACTTTCCCCCACTTTTTCTCATGATCACAAAGGGTTAACATGGTCATGAAAGCATGAAATCCTAGTTCTTATGATATTAATTAAAGTGAAAACTGCAGATGGTGTTTAATAACAATTTAGTCCCAGCAGGTTCCAGGCACTTTACCTAAATCAAACATATCATAAAGTTGGCATGAGAGTCACAGAGCCTGGCCTTGCCACATCTGGCCAGGGACATGTCCTCACTGAGGATGAAAGTAACAAACCATCTCTATTACTTATGCAGATGTGGCCTTAAATGGCTTGACAGTCAGATTCCACCCCACCACCTTCTGGAGCCAAAAATAAAGGAGTATTGATTGCAAAGATTAATAACGGAGCTCAAGAAGGAAAATGGTGCAAAACACCTTTTTCTCTCCCTTCGTGATATAAACGCCTGCCACCCCTGCAACCTAATTTTGTCACCCAGCACATGGGAGTGTATTAATTAAAGTGACACCAAGGACAGGAAAATCTGAGCTCTTGGGTGATGACTGGAAATACATAAATATGCATCTCCAGGCTGTCTCGAGAAGAGAGGCACGTTGCCAGGCAAGATCAGCATAATTCCACCAAGGGGAGGGGGGAGAGGAGTGCACACAGCTTACCCTGGAGGTCACGGCTGTGGTTTTTGCAAATAGCTCCCCAAACCAGACAGAGAAACAGACCAACAGCGACTAGTTGCTATTGTACATCTTCTGTAGAAAACTAGGCCATCACTTTTGTAAACGTCCCCTGGTATGGCCTGCGAATTTAGCTCAGACGCTAAAGACTCTCCCTGCCAATGCAGGAGATCCAGGTTCAATTCCTGGGTTGGGAAAATGTTCCGGATAAGGAAACGGCAACCCACTCCAATATTCTTGCCTGGAGAATTCCATGGACAGAGGAGCCTGGTGGGCTAAAAGTCAGTCCATGGGGCAGCGAGGAGTCAGTCATGACTGCGAGTAATACGCACCTGATATGGCCTGGGGAGTAGCTCATATTTAATGGGAAAATTATGCACTCAATTCTCACAAGGCAGTTTTCACTGACACAGAGTGGCATCATTCTGGATGAAGAAACTGAGGCTCAGGATGGCTAGTCTATGGCTCAGCAGAATTCAAGACCCTGCTTGATTTAAATCACTGCCTTGCACTGTTTTGATCAAATGGGGCATCCGAGGCCAAGGAATAGAGAAGACTTTGTCCAGGGGACCAGTCCTGGGATAGCCCTTCTGACTGGACATCCCTCCAGGTCAGAGCTTCCTTCTGCAAGCCTGTGGCCTGTGGCCGCCCCTCCCAACAGCAGAGGTTGCACTAAGACTTAGACTTCATAGCCAGGGAAGCTCTTCTCCCTAGAGAGCGGCTGGTACCAGCAACTCTCTATGGAGAAGAACTAGAGTTAGCTAGGGTTAACTTGTAAGGTATGAGGAGATGAGACTGGTGGATGACGGTAGAGACTCCACGTTTATACTGCTTTATTTAGGTCAGTTTCACTGTAGTCAGTAAACCAGTTTTAACAGCCAGTGTGCTGTGTGTCCTGATTTCAGATACTATAGGAGGTGGGACTTTACCTCATCCTGAGCTCCCTCACTGTCATTACCTGTTAGGCGTCTCCACCTGGACATCCATGGGCATCTAAAACTTATCTGGTCTCAACTGCTCCTCCACGGCATACCTCATGTCAGGTCAGGCCTCACCAGCCACCTGAGCCCTGAAGCCAGGACCTGGGCTGCCCTGCATCCTCATTTCAGCTCTTCTCCCATCTGTCATATCCCAACAGGCATGATCAAGTTGACCTCCTCGATCTTTCTCAGACTTCCCTCCCCCTCCAACAGCACTGCTGCCCTAGTTCAGGAAAATACAGAGCATGTTCACTGGGCTGTAAGAAGAGAACTAAGCAGAAGCAGAGAGGAGCAGACAGAATCAGCTTAGCTAGTCTCATTAAGAGCAGGAAAGCAGAGTAGATTCCACCCCGGCATCCTTCTGTGACCCCCATGTCACAGGGGTAGGAATTCTGACATGTAACACTTCTTCTTTAATCAAAGTCTTGTATTATATATCTCATATTAGCTTGTTTCTTCCCCTAATAAGCTGTTATTAAAAAAAAAAAGGAAGAAAAGCAAATAAGAGGAGATTATTAGTGAGTGGTTACTGTTGTGAGTATCTGCAGAATGACTCTTTCAGGTAGGGCCTATTATTATTCTCGATCTACAGTTACTTAAGTTACCCAAAGTCATCCCTCCATTAAATATTGGGTCCCCAGTGTGAGTTCAAGCAATCTGGCTCCCTAGCCTGCATTCCTTCCAGGCTTTAAGTGCCATGAAAACATTCCACAGGTCAGCCTTCTTCCCCAGTAGGTCCTAGAACTGAGTGCAGTGCCTGGAGCATAGAGGTGGTCAGTAAAGAACTGGTGAGTGGACGAGCCCAGATGGTCTATGGCAGAGTGTGCCATCACTGTAAGCCCTGATAATGGCTCCGAAACACTCTGCTCCTAACTCCACTCTCTGATATGGCTTCCCTGTCCTGCAAGAAATGGCACCTCCTCCTTCCCCACCTCTCCATCCGCTCAGGCTGACCCAGCGCTCTCCCCGGGAGGGCACTCACCATCCCCACAGTCCCCCAAGCAACAGGCAAGGGCCAGCTGTCCAGAAATCACACACATCTCACCAGGCAAGTTCCCCACCCATCCCCGCCATGTTCAGAGGAAAAGCCTGTGCCAACCTGCTGTGTGTTTTGACCATCACTATTATGATATAAAGCACATTAGCCACATGAGGGCATCAAGCACACGTCCACATCCCACAGCTTGTCAGACATGGGAGTCAGCAGTGTTCTGACAAAGAAGCACCAAGAGGAATCCTAAAGAGAAATGTACCACCAACCCTGACCTTCTCAGCCAAAAGCAGAGAGGGGAGTTGGAGAGAGCAGTACACAAAGAGATCAGGTTCCCTGCCGGGTATGAGCAACAGGCTGTATGGCTCTGGGGTGTGTGTGTGTGTGTGTGTGTGTGTGTGTGTGTGTGTGCGCGCGCGCGTGTGCGTGTGCACGTGTGTGCTTGTGTATCTGTGTGTGTCTATCTGTGTGGTATGGCTCTGGTGTGTGTGCATGTGTATCTGTGTGTGTCTACCTGTGTGGTATGGCTCTGGTGTGTGTGTGTGAGCTGATGTGTGTCCTCCAGGTGTGAAGCTCCGCAGTGGACAGAAGAAGACGTGTCTGTTCTGGACCCTAGTCTGAAGCCTGCTTTGCTTAGCGGGCTGGGCCAAGAGAAGCCACTTCCGAGATCTCCTACAGAAACTGCTGTGTCAGACCAGGCTTAGAGCTAAGTTGTTGATAAGCCTGCAAACTCTTGGAGTGGGAAGAAACTTCAGAAATCTTGTAAAATTCCCCTATTTTATAACTAAAGTGAGGTGCAGGAAGGACACTTTCCCAAGGACACAGAGCTGTTAAGTTTGCCAGGACTCCCAGAACCCTACTCATAGACGCTGCACAGCACCTGCGGGGCTGCCACAGAAACGGCTGTTGCTTAAAGGTCGACTTTGTCCCACGTTTCAGTAGTGGAGTAGGATAAAGCTCCTAAAGAAAGGCTGCCAATATTCACACTCAGTGTGGCACACTCAGGTCTCACTGGTCAGTGTCTTGTCAAGTGCTCAGGACTCTTCTTGAGAACACAGAAGCCGAGTCACGACAATGGAGCGTGGTCTAAGGGGTTCAGGGCTCGAGAGGCCGGAAGGAAAGAGGTGGTCCTGAGGACACGTGGACAGCCACTGTGCATCTGCACGGATGAAGCTGGGTGTCTGGAGAGCATCATCCAAGGTAGGAAGCCTCTTGATTACCCCAGAAAATGACACACGCTTAATCGCAGGATTCTGCACTCCAGCCCGAGCTTGCATGTGACCCTAGCCAGCTCAGCTTGTTGAAACTGCTCAACACGTGTTCCATGGCCGTGGCCCAAAGCCAGGGCACAGTCTTCTCCTATGGCTGTAGGCGGGGCTGTGGGGTGAAGGGAAGGATGGGATGGAGTAGAAGTGGAGGATGATGGGAGATCTATTGATTGAGGACCCCCATATGCTACGCACTGTGCCGAGCCCTTTGCTGATGGAATCTCTTTTCACAATCCCAGCACTTTTGGGAAGTCAGTGCTGTCTCATGGAGGAGGGAACTGGGGTTCTGAGAAGACTCCCAGTGCTTCTCTTGGGGACATGAGGAAAGGCATGAAAGGCAAATGACTTCCAATATGGTCCAGCTGGTTGTGGAATATAAAAAGCAAAACACATCCGCAGACAACAATGCTCACACTTTTCTAAGCCTCCAGCTTCACCCTCCATAACCCTAACCCTCTGGTATGGCTCCTGACCCAGGCTTCTTCCTGCATTTCCAATGTGACCACCTAGCCTTACCCCTCATGGCATCCTACCTCAGTCCTCTTGGTAGGTCCTGAGGACCTTGGTAGATCCATGAATCCAGTTTTGACTCATGCTTAGATCAAGTTGCCTAAGGTAGGACTGCCGTCTCCCCCTCCTAGAACATACTCTGTGGTGTTTCAGTTTACACCAAGAGACACCGGCAAAATTGTGTCATAAAAAATGGATTATGTCTCCTGTAAAAATGTGATGAAATATTTTTATCAAGTTAGCTTATTGAATTCTCTTTCTCATCTTCTTTTAGAAAATAAATATTTTTTATTTTTTTAAAAAAACAAAATTCATTAGTAGAAAACATTGGGGAAATGTTGAACACTGTGGCTCTCTCCTGGAGATTTATGAAGCATGATAACACAGTAAAGACTCTGAGAAGTCCTCTAAAAGAAAACTTTTAACTTTATTTAGCCCAGATTGTTCTATCTTAGGAAAAAATAGGATCACTGTGATTCACTTTTGGAAATGTTGGTGTAGAGACTATCCAAGGACCTGAAGGCTCTAGAATGGGCATCAAACACTGAGTCAGCAGAGTCTTGTATCAGAAACAGGGCATTCAGGACTTTTTTCTCCTTTAAAGCCCTTGTATTTCTATCTTGAATAATTTACTGGAGGAACTCTGTTCCTCAAGAAAGAGAAACTACTAAGGCTGACACCTCCAAAAAAGAGCTAAAAACAATGTCAGAAGTTTAAAAGGCGAGCAAGGCACAAAATAACATAAAGATGCAGTCTTTGGGATCTAAAGACAAAATTGAGGAAAACTGAGAGCATGAAATGGCAGCCCACTCCAGTGTTCTTGCCTGGAGAATCCCAGGGACGGTGGAGCCTGGTGGGCTGCCATCTATGGGGTCGCACAGAGTCGGACACGACTGAAGCAACGTAGCAGCAGCAGCATGAAAAGCACATGTGAATCCCCTGCGACCTCACTTTCTGCCCCCACCCATCGGTCAATGGAGTCTCCTATCTTGCTTAATTAGGAGACCCTACAGACCACCAGCTCCAAGAAATTGCCTTATCTCTTTGTGCCCATATTGATAACGCACTGTTTTGTCTTTTCTCTTTCATCTCTGATTGCAAGTCCTCGGTCATCTTCTCCATCTCTCCCACCTCATCTCACCCACTTACAGATGGTTTGCTGCCTCTCCCTTATCCCTCAAGCCCTCTTATTCTCACAGGGTTACAGCAAGGGCCTCCATGATGCCAACATAGGGTCCTTCCACTCCAAGAACTCCATCACTCAAACTTCTTTCAAAATCAGCTCTTCCTCTTGACTTCTCTATTTCCTCTGAGGATGCTGTCATCCTTTCAATCCCCCAAACATGAATTCTTACCACTATTTATGAGTCCTTTCCTTTTCTCTAATTGTCATATTTAATCAATAAGATTCTACTGCCAACTCACTTTTCCTTTCACTCCTGCTGCTGTCCTTTAAATTCGGTTTCTTTCTCAGTTACCCAATTATTGTAGTATTCTCATTTCAGGCCTCCACTCTCCCAAGCTCTCTCTGCATGAGTCCCGCTACAAATTTCTCTGAATGCTCTTAATCTATAAAACCATTTTTTAAACCTGACTTGTGCTAAGGATTGCTACTCCTCTTTCCAACATCTCTGTCCATCCTACTTGATGAGGTTTCATTTCTGCTTCCTTTTATGAATCCTTCCACACTGCATGTGTGAGTTGGTCCTTTTCTCTGGCTCATATGTCCCAGCAGTCACCATGCTCTGGGCAAGTCTGATCTCCCCCTGTATTTACCTAGAGGAAACTGTCAACATTTTCTCTGTTTGGTTCTAGATGTCCCTGCAGGCTTTTCTAGAAAGCCTCCCACAGGCCAGGTACCCAGGAAACGGTTATTAAGTAGAAATCAAATAGAAGAGCTTTAGCATATTCTGGTGCACAGCTCAAGAAATATAAATTATAGAAGTCCTATTCCACAGATTTATGGTTTATAAAAGCCTATATGTTATATCTCATAAGACATTTCATAATACTCCTGGAATCAGCACATTGATTGATCAAAATGACTATCTTTTGAAATCAACCGCAGTTATTTTTCCTCATTTTAAAAATGAGGAAACAGGATTCTGAGAGGTTAAGGGTTACTCTGAATCACAGAGCTAGTACTGTATGAAACCTTATCATCTATCCTTTTTGCTATACCCGATATCACAAAAGAAGTGAGGGAGCTGACACTGTAGATTGTATGTGTGTGTGTGTGAGCGTGTACACATGTGCACATTCAGTCGTGTCCTGCTCTTTGTGATCCTCTGGACTGAGTGCCACATAAATCTATCCATAGCAGAGACAAATGCATTTTCTGCCATGACCTAGTCAATGTACGTCCATGGGAAGCTCGCTCATTAATGCAAGTTGTAACCAACCACACACTAGATCCTTCATCCCAAAACGGGATAGATGTAGGGACAAACTCTGTTCATGGAACTTAGACGTGCAGAATCACTCTGCTTGAATTGCTGATATATTCCATCGGAGTTTATTGAAAACTATGTCTTCAAGCTCATTTCAAGATTCGTGTTCAATGATCTATCAATGGTTTTACAGCTGTTTCAGAGGAGATAAGAAACCGTCCATCAGGCTCAATGATGCCGCTTTGTGTCACTGCCTCTTAGGAAAACTGTCCAGAAAAAAAAAAAAACATATCTCAGGGAAAATTTTCAGAAATTATTCACACTATGAGAGGGTTCGGAAGGGATCTAATGTCAGTGTCAACCCTGAGGCAGCACATACATGAGAGCTGTGGCGAGCAGGGCATGGTGAGGCACACGAGGGTTTGCAACTGGCCGGCATGGGCGGTTTGGAATGTAAGTGTCTTCCTCCCCCATCTCTTCCCCTCTGCTCCAGTTTCTCCCAGGTTAGGGGACAATGAAGAATTCAACCTGGAGCAAAATCATGCAGAAGGAGCTTGACCTTTGAGGAAGGATGCATGATGACTGGTGGGGGCAGGGAGGCTGTTTTGAGGAATCACACTGTATGACATGCGTGTCACTTAAGGGGGTTCCCTGGACCAGTCCTGCAGACGATGGCTCAAGATCCTTAAGGGAGATGTCTGAGCAAACGACAAAGCAAGCTAATTAAAACGTGCTTATATGGTGGAAAATCAATCCCCTCTCTCTTTCCGTCTTTATCTCTCCTCAAACAGAGGGAGGTCATGAACACAATGAAGTCAGCATTTGAACTTCAGGAATAAGAATAATGCCCTCTCACTGTCCAGCAGAAACCCTGGTATAAAAATGCTATAGAATCTGGTATGACACTAACCCGTCAAGGCAAAATTGGATGCATCAGCTTCAGGTATGCATAAGAGGGACACTATTGGTCCCTGACCTCTGAGGCAAAGTCAGAGGCCAGGGATGGAGTCTGTATCAGGGGACCACAGGCTGGCGTTATGAACATTTCAGGCAGCCTACAAGGACTGGGAGCTTTAGGGGAAACGGTAATTAGGAACTGAAGGTCCCCAGTTAGGCCCCAAGTTTAGAATCCTGGGCTTGGTCAAAGAGCAATTGGCAAATTCTGCCTCCTGCCCTGACCCTCCCCAAGTAGTTTTTCACTACAAAGGCTATGCAATGCCACTGAGGCAGCTATAGCAGGAAGGTTTTCATAGCAGTAAAAAACACAGGTGTAATCTGAGTCCCTGTTTATGGAAGGGAGGTCAGCCAGACCTGCATGGTATACTGTTGGTGCCTTGCCTAGATCCCTTTTTGCAAGGATGTACACATCCTTGTAAGTGTTGGATGCTAATAGCACTGGAGCTTTGCCCTCTGGATGGGAGTTCTCACCCCTAGAGATTACCCCCTCCTAGCTCCTCTGCAGGGCGCAGCTTACAGCCAACAATTGAATGATGTGAGGCTGAAACAGGCCAGCCCTTTCACCTGAGGATAAGACCATCTCTGTAGAGCAGCTCACACACTAGTGCCCTTGTAGTAGCCTAGAGCTAGTTTCCAGCTGATATTACATCCTCTCTTAGCAATTTTCCCTGCCTGTCTCTATTTCTCTCATTCTGTTTCTCTTGAGATTCTTCCTCTCACTCCTAGCCCCCTAAAACTTTTGTGGAACACTCCTTGGCTCAGACTCTTGTTCTAGGGATCCCAACTTCAGGCAGGAGGCCTGGAGCTTGGGGATGAAACACATCGTAACGGAGATGCGAACTTCAACGAGCGTCTCCCAGCCCCAGGCTGGCAGACGGAAGCTGAGAGGCACACACTTCCATGTTACAGAAAGCTAAGAGGCACAGAACTGAGCATGTCGTAAGCACTCATTAAAACCTGGAGGTCTGACTTGATTGAGACAATGCCGTATTTTCTTACGGCTGGCTCTCTGCACACCTGCACTTCTGCTCTCCCCTAAGTCCTCAGGAGGCAGGCTCTGCAAGGACAATTAACTTCACTTGCTCACCAGATTCAAGCACAATTAGTCACTGAGTTTGCCATTAGTTCATAGCAACCAGAGTTATCAGAACCGTCATTTTTCTGTTTGGGGAAGGAATAAAAAAAATAAGGCCTGGGAGAAAACTGGATTCACAGTGACTGCTGCTTACAGACAAGCTGAGAAGCCAGTTCTTCAGCCACCATGTATGGAATGCACATTCCAAGCTGCCCTGATGACTTTGGACTGTGTGATACAACATCTCAGAGTAGGCTTTCTGAGCCTCCAGAACAGCCAGGGCCACTCATAGGTAAGCCTGGAATGTATGTCTAGAACAATGTCTCAAGAGCCAAAATGTTCAACAAGAGAGAAAGTGGGACTAGGACAGCTAAGGTTTAATTAAGATCAAGGTCAGGTGTGATGGCTGCAGGCAGACCAAGAGTCCACACCCACCCAGCCTTCCCAGCACTAAGTGGCCAGCAAGTAGGAGCAAGAGGGTCTGTCTCTCCTGAGTCACCCTTGTGCTTTTGGGGTGGCAGCAAAGTGGGGGTCAGAGATCAATATGTTCCTGAATGCATCAAGAATCAGGGACTTAAAAAGAGGGAATGAAAAGAGAGGCAGTCATCCCAGCAGAGCACCAACCATGTGCCAGGTGTATTCACATGGTGATCTCTATGGACCTCTTCAACAGATTTATGGAGAAGGGAATCATTTTTCTGTCTGATAGCCCCAGGAAACAGAGCTGAGAAGATACCAACCTACACTGATCTAGTCCCAAAGTTCAGGTCACTCCCACTCACTGCCGTTCTACTCTCAGTATTTTTCTGGCATCTGACTTGGATGGCACCTTTCCTGGAGAGATGGTGTTTTGAGTCTGAACCTGAGCCTCCTTGAGGAAGTGTTTATGAGCTGAGTCATGAATGAAAAGACAAATGTTGCAGGTCAATGACCTGCAAGGACATTCCAGGGAGCAGGAACAACATAAGCAATGATGAGTAATTGATAAACAAGGTCCTACTGCCCAACACAGAGACCTAGATTCAATGT